>NC_058106.1:40487849-40550349 GCF_914725855.1 Thunnus albacares
TATAGAACATAGTAAACATATTTCACCCTGTTCTCCCCCCAACCCTCTCCACTGAATACATACATAATAATAATAATCAAATAAAATAAATAAAGTAAAGGGTGTTCCTCCCTCAGAAGCAGGTTACCAACATTAACTTCATGTCTTCAGAAGTACATAAAAGGTCCAAATATCAGACATTTTGTTTACGTCTAATAATGTCCGTTATCTTTTGTCTTTAATCCACATTCTGATTCTTTCAGAATGTTAGCTTGTAATATAGACACATCTATGAATCTAAGCTCTCTGCTTTGTGAGTTTGGGTTGGTAGGATATATACCGTAGACTGATATACACCCAGAATGAAGAGCTCAGGCTCCAGTGGTCTTTGATCAAATCTGATCAATCACATTAATAATATCAAAAGAATTTCACCGTCACACGTTCCCATATACAGCGGTACAGTGTCCCTCTCGCCTCATGATATCAGGGATGTTATCATTAAACTTGTTTAACAGGAGTTACGTCTGTACACGTCAGCCATTTATACTGTTTCCAGCTACTGTTGACTGTCTGCCTCTGAGCCTTCTTACAAGATATTTCATCATCAATATCTTCCTTCTATAATCTTAATACAAGTCATACAAAGATGAAATTAAACCTTTATCATAATGTCCTGTGATTTTTACCTCTAATGAGGAGTTAAAGATAATTGAAATGATTCTTTGTAAAGTCATATTTGATTGATATTTCTGTAAAGGACATAAATACTTCATCTTCCCCGTACATGTCCTGCACTTTCCTCAACCCTGGATCCTGGATCTCTTTTCCCTGGTTTAGTTGACATTACGCCATATGAAGCGTGACCAGAAGTTACAAGCATCAAACCAAACGTTACTCATATTCAGTCCAGTAGGGTTGTCTGTAGTTCTTCTAGGTATTTGTGATCTGCTGAATATAAATACGATAAGTTAGTAGTTTGGTGCAACAGAACAAGATTCCAAATCCATCCAAGCAGGAGGGCTTTCAGATGAAAAATAAAACATGATGGACAGCTAGCAATTATTATTATCATCATTATGGATTAATTGATGGAATAACTGAGAGATGAATCATTTAGTGCATGAAATGTTGAAAAATATTGAACTAATTGTGTTTACTTTCTCTCAGAGCTCATGATGATGTTTAGTTACAAAGTTAAAAAGCTGATCATCACAGAAGCTGCGGTCAGAAAATGGTTGGAATTTTATTATCAAAAAAGACGACTAATCAATTAATTGATTAATCGTTGCAGCTGGTAAATACCCAACATGAAAATGTGTTTCTTTGCCACTGACAGCTCGTCTAACAGTCACTTAGTTTAGTAGAATAATGGAAATGTTCTTACAGTCAGTACTGTGTATCACAGAGAGGATCAGCTGTTTACAGGACGGTCAGCTGACTCCGACTGTCTCTCAGTGAATCTTTAGATTTAAACTGGATGTTAGTGCAGAAAGACTCAAACACGACACATCTATATGTGCAACATGAATAATAAAATGTAAGAGCATCATCATTGTGCAGATTTAAAGAAGAAACACATGTAACGCAGGTAACCAGTGTTATTTATTCTGGCTCGCTGTGGACTGTTAGGATCGAGGTTTCTATCAGGAAGTTCTGAACGTCTCTGAAGCTTCCTGTTGAGGACACTGAAGTTACGTCAGACAAAAATAAACCAGTGTGAGCTGAAAATGTAATCAAAGTTAAATAAGAAGGCTTTCATTTCCTCTTCCTGTTTTCCACAGACAGAAACATCACAAACACATTCGTCTGTTAGATTCCTGTTAACACCAACCAGCTGCTCTCACGTCTTAATGCTGAAGCACCAAAACCACCGTCAGCTGCTCCAACTGACTCCCATTCAAAAAGCCTCAACTTCTCTCTAGAAAGACTCAGTCGCTGTTTCCAACGAGTCATTCTGGTCTCTGTGTGCTGGTGGTCATGTTGGGAATTATTGCTCCAGTAACAGGGTGGCTGTGGTTCAGGAGGTAGAGCAGGTCGTCCACTGATCGGCGGTTCGATTCCCGGCTCCTCCAGGCCGGATGTGGATGTGTCCTTGAGCAAGATACTGAACCCCAAACTAGACAGACTAGTCAGACGGCTAGAAAGGCGCTATACAAGTACAGGTCTCACACTGAGTCGCACTATTGTTGCAATATTTCACTAAGTTTAATGTTACTTAATAATGATACCTGCCCTGTTAGCACAAGTTAGCTAAAGCAGCTAATGTTAGCCCCAGTAAGCTAGCGTTAGCTTGGGTCTGAGGTAGCAGGGTCTGTTTCCAGAGTGTGGAAGGAAACATCCTGCACTCCTCCAGGCTCCAAACAGAAGCTGCAGCTCTGAGCTTCAACCAGCTCCAGTGAAACCAGCAGGTGACGTCACACCTCGCTACACCTGTCTACTCATACAGACTGTAGTTAACAGGAAGACACTTTGATCTAAACCAGCGGTCAGAAGGAGACAGTTACTCACTCAGCAGCTCAGTTGATTTGTAGAAGCGTTCTTGTGTGAAACAGCTTCTGGGTGATGTGATGGACTCTCTGACAGTCTGACGGTCGGTATCCTTTAAAAAGGCGCTAACTTAGTGTTAGCATCGACCACCGCTGGCATTGCTCCAAACTCTGAAAATGTTCACTTCATTCAGTCTGAATAATTACTGTTGAACTCTGACAGTTTAACACTCTGATAGTTGAGTCTCCTGCAGAGACTGACTGAGAGAGGGAGGTCCTGCCAGCACACACACCTGCTTGTTCAGCCCATTGTTGAGCTCCCGCCCCCGGGGCCCAAAGTCCTGGGGCCTCAGGCAGGCTTTTAACTGACTCATTATGAGTGAGAAGTAAACAAACAGGGTGAATAGAGCTGTTTACTCTCCAAACTAACAGTAACTGCTGCAGAACCTCACATCTCCCACCATCACCTCTACAGTCCCTAAATAATAAAACCATTAAATGCCCTCAAACTACTTATAAATGTTACGTTCAATGACACCTGACACACCGACAGAGCTGCACTACAGGCTTACATCAGTATGAAAACATGAAGAGATACAACCCTCAACACAAGAAGTAATCAGCTGTGGTGGAAAGTAACTAAAAGTTCATTTACTGACATACTGCAGGAAGCGAAATGTAGTTAAAGTATTGCAGTAAAAGTACATAAGTATTATGAGCTTGATGTAGTTAAAGTATTGCAGTAAAAGTACATAAGTATTATGAGCTTGATGTAGTTAAAGTATTGCAGTAAAAGTACATAAGTATTATGAGCTTGATGTAGTTAAAGTATTGCAGTAAAAGTACATAAGTATTATGAGCTTGATGTAGTTAAAGTATTGCAGTAAAAGTACATAAGTATTATGAGCTTGATGTAGTTAAAGTATTGCAGTAAAAGTACATAAGTATTATGAGCTTGATGTAGTTAAAGTATTGCAGTAAAAGTACATAAGTATTATGAGCTTGATGTAGTTAAAGTATTGCAGTAAAAGTACATAAGTATTATGAGCTTGATGTAGTTAAAGTATTGCAGTAAAAGTACATAAGTATTATGAGCTTGATGTAGTTAAAGTATTGCAGTAAAAGTACATAAGTATTATGAGCTTGATGTAGTTAAAGTATTGCAGTAAAAGTACATAAGTATTATGAGCTTGATGTAGTTAAAGTATTGCAGTAAAAGTACATAAGTATTATGAGCTTGATGTAGTTAAAGTATTGCAGTAAAAGTACATAAGTATTATGAGCTTGATGTAGTTAAAGTATTGCAGTAAAAGTAGTGGTTTGGTCCCTCTGACTGATATATTATTATATATGACATCATTAGATTATTAATAGTGAAGCATCAGTGTTAGAGCAGCATGTTACTGTTGTAGCTGCTGGAGGTGGAGCTAGTTTACACTACTTTATATACAGTTAGCTAGTTTAGTCCAGTGGTTCCAACCTAGGGGTCGGGCCCCTCCAAAGGGTCAGCAGATAAATCTGAGGGGTGGTGAGATGATTAATGATCTTTGATTTTGCTGAAATATTGGATCATTTGAACATTTATTGAAATGAAAGCATGTGAGAAGTTTAGAGGGAAAAATCACTATTTGGTGGAGCTGTTAACAACTCATAGACATGTGAAATGTGACCCCGACTACACATTGCTTTTTGTAAGACGTCAAAAGACAAAAAGGTTGGAAACCACTGGTTTCATCTTTAACAATGTGTTGTATTTTAAAAGCTTGTTATATTATCCATTGTGTCAAATCTTCATCTGAAAAGTAACTAAAGCTGTCAAATAAATGTAGTGGAG
Source organism: Thunnus albacares (assembly GCF_914725855.1). Lineage (NCBI taxonomy): Eukaryota > Metazoa > Chordata > Actinopteri > Scombriformes > Scombridae > Thunnus > Thunnus albacares. The sequence continues at coordinate 40,492,152 of NC_058106.1, forward strand.
TAGAAAGTACAATATTTCCCTCTGAAATGAAGGAGTGGAAGTATAAAGTAGTGGTTGAGGCAGAAATTGTATCTTGGGTGAACCATCTTTTCCCAGAAAAACTGACTCATGAAAAGTTAAAAAAAGAAAAAAGAGTAAATACAGACAAACTGAAAATCGAGTCACCAGATCACGTTTAACATTCTGCATCACAAAGGCAATAACAGCCACATGTTCGACCAGCAGAGCATCAGTCTATAAAGGATGTACATACAGAAGAGTACGGAAGGTCTTTTACAGCCTGTCCAGTCTATTATATTTACACCTGCAAGACCAGCTGCTCATCAGCTCTGCAGCACACAGCTGTTCATTAACTGTTTCATTGCACAAAGTGGCAACTAAACATGAACCCAGACAGCAGAGGTGGAACACTTCCCTCCTGCATTCATCACAGCCTGCAGACGTTGTTGCTTCAGCTCACAAACAACCAATCTGCACATTTTACAGAAAACTGCGTCCTTATACTCTGTTCTATCTGTGAATGTGGTTTATAAATGACATAAACCAGCAGGTGAATCTGAGGCCACCAGAACCTGATTTCAGTTGGAGGAGTGGGGGTGCTGACTATTAAACATCCCTCCCCCAAAAATGTTTGAGTTTATTAAATACCTGCAGCGATCTGCACGCAGCAGAAACAATAAGAGTGTTTCCCCACTGAGAGAGACGCCGTGCGCATTAACACACGAGACACAGCAGCGTTTCTTCATCCATTATTTAAATCTCTTGAGGTTGAGTGTCACCTCTGCTGCTTTCACTGTCATTCTGCTACATGTATGTAAGAGCTGTTGGACTTTTCCCTGTATGACTGATGCTGCTCATTTCTCCATCAGGCTTTACACATCAGTCCTGCTGGTCTTCATCCTGGTCGTAAGGATCATCAACTTTACTTTGGTGTCAGAAGTTGGACGAGACGCCGTCAGATTGAAGAGGCACAGCTTGGAGAGATGACAGTACGGGACCTAAAGCACACACCAGAGCCAGAAAGATGGATGTTGCTGAAGATGGTCTGGAGGAGGGTGCTGCAGGAGGGCTGCCCTTGATCTTACACCCTCCGGAGGAGAACCTGGTCCCTGCAGATATGGACCCAAGTACTGCCATGTCGCAGCAATGTCTTCAGTTCCAAAGAAACAGTTAGACCGGACAAAAGAGGGCGCCAAACACAGGTTCAGATGAATAATGAGGAGGAGCAGCAGAGGGGAGAGTCAGGCCCAGTTAAACACACTGCAGCAGGAGGAGGAGGAGTAGGAGGGGGAGGAGTTAAACACACTGCAGCAGGAGGAGGAGCAGCAGGAGGAGGAGGAGTTAAACACACTGCAGCAGGAGGAGGAGCAGCAGGAGGAGGAGCAGGAGCAGCAGCAGGAGGAGCAGTTTGCTGTTGGACGAGTTTAAAGTCACCTGAAGACAAAGGAAGATGTGACTGAATGTCTCTTTATTTATCTTTCTTCTCTTTGTTACTGTAATATTTTACTGTTGTTTCAATCGTTTTCTGTTTTGTTCTTTTGTAAAAATCTTCATTTCTTCACTGAAATGTTCTGAACGCAGTTTATTACCTTTAATGTTGGAGGAAGATGTGATGAGATATATGATGTTCACTCACATGTAAGTCAAGCTGTGACCTGAAAACTCCAGTAAAGTTAGTTTGTAGAAAAATGTAAAATAGATTTTTCTGATCTTTATAAAACTGTGAAGCTGTTTGTTTCTATAAAGTTTGATTCTTTAACAACACAAATGTCAGATTATATCATGTAGAGCTGCAACTAAACATTATTTTCATCTTAAATGTAAAAAAGAAGAAGTTCAAAAGTTCCACAGAGTCTGATGTAAGAGACAGATGAAGAAAAAGTCACTATTGTGTGTAAAGTCATGTAACATCAGCGTGAAAGTGATTGATGTCCTGGAGACAGAAGACATGTGATGCAAATAAGAGGAAGTTGAGTTATGAAGAGGAAGGCCCAGAGAGACTCCGGGTTCCTTTTAAAGTCCAAAGGAGAGAGATCTCTTTGAGACTCTCTGTAGTCTTTTAGCTTTTTGTATTTTGCTCTCTGCATCTTATTTTACTTATTTTGTCAAACCAAATAAAACTGTTTTGTGTTTTTATAAACTCCAACCAAAGTTCCTGACTTGTGCTGATCTCTGAGGTTTCTGGTATCCATGACGCCTCCTTTGGGAACAGCTGATGTTAGTTTGAAATTTATTTAGATTGAAAATTATGATGAATTTTACAAAAGATAAACTTGGAGTGTTTATTGGAGTGCTTCACTATTAATAATCTAATGATGGTTTAGATTTAATGAGTGAGGTCAACATGCTGCTGCACATGTGATAGATGTATGATTTCAGTACAGAATTAGAAACAAAACATGCAGGTAGGAACCAGTACAGTATAAACACGCAGGTAGAAACCAGTACAGTATAAACATGCAGGTAGGAACCAGTACAGTATAAACACCCAGGCAGAAACCAGTACAGTATAAACACGCAGTCAGAAACCAGTACAGTATAAACACGCAGTCAGAAACCAGTACAGTATAAACATGCAGGCAGAAACCAGTACTGTATAAACACGCAGTCAGAAACCAGTACAGTATAAACATGCAGGCAGAAACCAGTACAGTATAAACACGCAGGTAGAAACCAGTACAGTATAAACATGCAGGCAGAAACCAGTACAGTATAAACACGCAGGTAGAAACCAGTACAGTATAAACATGCAGGTAGAAACCAGTACAGTATAAACACGCAGTCAGAAACCAGTACAGTATAAACATGCAGACAGAAACCAGTACAGTATAAACATGCAGGTAGAAACCAGTACAGTATAAACACGCAGGGAGAAACCAGTACAGTATAGACATGCAGGCAGAAACCAGTACAGTATAAACACGCAGGTAGAAACCAGTACAGTATAAACACGCAGTCAGAAACCAGTACAGTATAAACACGCAATCAGAAACCAGTACAGTATAAACACGCAGGTAGAAACCAGTACAGTATAAACACGCAGTCAGAAACCAGTACAGTATAAACACGCAGGTAGAAACCAGTACAGTATAAACATGCAGGCAGAAACCAGTACAGTATAAACACGCAGGTAGAAACCAGTACAGTATAAACACGCAGGTAGAAACCAGTACAGTATAGACATGCAGGCAGAAACCAGTACAGTATAAACACGCAGTCAGAAACCAGTACAGTATAAACACGCAGGCAGAAACCAGTACAGTATAAACATGCAGGCAGAAACCAGTACAGTATAAACACGCAGGTAGAAACCAGTACAGTATAAACATGCAGGCAGAAACCAGTACAGTATAAACATGAAGGCAGAAACCAGTACAGTATAAACACGCAGGTAGAAACCAGTACAGTATAAACATGCAGGCAGAAACCAGTACAGTATAAACACGCAGTCAGAAACCAGAACAGTATAAACATGCAGGCAGAAACCAGTACAGTATAAACACGCAGGTAGAAACCAGTACAGTATAAACATGCAGGTAGAAACCAGTACAGTATAAACACGCAGTCAGAAACCAGTACAGTATAAACACGCAGGTAGAAACCAGTACAGTATAAACACGCAGTCAGAAACCAGTACAGTATAAACACGCAGGCAGAAACCAGTACAGTATAAACACGCAGGTAGAAACCAGTACAGTATAAACACGCAGTCAGAAACCAGTACAGTATAAACACGCAGGCAGAAACCAGTACAGTATAAACACGCAGGCAGAAACCAGTACAGTATAAACACGCAGGTAGAAACCAGTACAGTATAAACATGCAGGCAGAAACCAGTACAGTATAAACACGCAGGTAGAAACCAGTACAGTATAAACACGCAGGCAGAAACCAGTACAGTATAAACACGCAGGTAGAAACCAGTACAGTATAATCACGCAATCAGAAACCAGTACAGTATAAACACGCAGGTAGAAACCAGTACAGTATAAACACGCAGGTAGAAACCAGTACAGTATAAACACGCAGGTAGAAACCAGTACAGTATAAACATGCAGGCAGAAACCAGTACAGTATAAACACGCAGGTAGAAACCAGTACAGTATAAACACGCAGGTAGAAACCAGTACAGTATAAACACGCAGGTAGAAACCAGTACAGTATAAACACGCAGGTAGAAACCAGTACAGTATAAACATGCAGGCAGAAACCAGTACAGTATAAACACGCAGTCAGAAACCAGTACAGTATAAACACGCAGGTAGAAACCAGTACAGTATAAACACGCAGGTAGAAACCAGTACAGTATAGACATGCAGGCAGAAACCAGTACAGTATAAACACGCAGTCAGAAACCAGTACAGTATAAACATGCAGGCAGAAACCAGTACAGTATAAACACGCAGGTAGAAACCAGTACAGTATAAACACGCAGGTAGAAACCAGTACAGTATAAACACGCAGTCAGAAACCAGTACAGTATAAACATGCAGGCAGAAACCAGTACAGTATAAACATGAAGGCAGAAACCAGTACAGTATAAACACGCAGGTAGAAACCAGTACAGTATAAACATGCAGGCAGAAACCAGTACAGTATAAACACGCAGTCAGAAACCAGAACAGTATAAACATGCAGGCAGAAACCAGTACAGTATAAACATGAAGGCAGAAACCAGTACAGTATAAACACGCAGGTAGAAACCAGTACAGTATAAACATGCAGGCAGAAACCAGTACAGTATAAACATGCAGGCAGAAACCAGTACAGTATAAACACGCAGTCAGAAACCAGAACAGTATAAACATGCAGGCAGAAACCAGTACAGTATAAACACGCAGTCAGAAACCAGTACAGTATAAACACGCAGTCAGAAACCAGTACAGTATAAACACGCAGGTAGAAACCAGTACAGTATAAACACGCAGGCAGAAACCAGTACAGTATAAACATGCAGGCAGAAACCAGTACAGTATAAACATGCAGGTAGAAACCAGTACAGTATAAACATGCAGGCAGAAACCAGTACAGTATAAACACGCAGGCAGAAGCCAGTACAGCATAAACATGCAGGTAGAAACCAGTACAGTATAAACATGCAGGTAGAAACCAGTACAGTATAAACACGCAGGCAGAAACCAGTACAGCATAAACATGCAGGTAGAAACCAGTACAGTATAAACATGCAGGCAGAAACCAGTACAGTATATCTGTCATTCCCCTGGGTGTCAATCAAGACGTCAGCTGATCACATCTAACCAATAGCATGATGACTCACCTCCATCGTCAGCCAATCACAATGCAGCTGTCTCTTTAAATATGTTTTCTCCCTCTTTGCCTTCTCCACCACCTCCCCATCACCCTCCCATCACCCCCTCACCACCTCCCCATCACCTCCCCACCGCCTCTCCACCACCTCCCCATCACCTCCTCACCACCTCCCCATCACCCCACCACCACCTCTCCACCACCTCCCCATCACCTCCCCACCACCCCATCACCCTCCCATCACCCCCCCCCACCACCTCCCCCACCACCCCATCACCCTCCCATCATGCAGGCAGAAACCAGTACAGTATAAACATGCAGGTAGAAACCAGTACAGTATAAACATGCAGGCAGAAACCAGTACAGTATAAACACGCAGGCAGAAACCAGTACAGCATAAACATGCAGGTAGAAACCAGTACAGTATAAACATGCAGTCAGAAACCAGTACAGTATAAACATGCAGGCAGAAACCAGTACAGTATAAACACGCAGGTAGAAACCAGTACAGTATAAACACGCAGGTAGAAACCAGTACAGTATAAACACGCAGGCAGAAACCAGTACAGTATAAACACGCAGGCAGAAACCAGTACAGTATAAACATGCAGACAGAAACCAGTACAGTATAAACATGCAGGTAGAAACCAGTACAGTATAAACATGCAGGTAGAAACCAGTACAGTATAAACACGCAGGTAGAAACCAGTACAGTATAAACACGCAGTCAGAAACCAGTACAGTATAAACACGCAGGTAGAAACCAGTACAGTATAAACATGCAGGCAGAAACCAGTACAGTATAAACACGCAGGTAGAAACCAGTACAGTATAAACACGCAGGTAGAAACCAGTACAGTATAGACATGCAGGCAGAAACCAGTACAGTATAAACACGCAGTCAGAAACCAGTACAGTATAAACATGCAGGCAGAAACCAGTACAGTATAAACATGCAGGCAGAAACCAGTACAGTATGAACACGCAGGTAGAAACCAGTACAGTATAAACATGCAGGCAGAAACCAGTACAGTATAAACATGAAGGCAGAAACCAGTACAGTATAAACACGCAGGTAGAAACCAGTACAGTATAAACATGCAGGCAGAAACCAGTACAGTATAAACATGCAGTCAGAAACCAGAACAGTATAAACATGCAGGTAGAAACCAGTACAGTATAACCATGCAGGCAGAAACCAGTACAGTATAAACACGCAGGTAGAAACCAGTACAGTATAAACACGCAGTCAGAAACCAGTACAGTATAAACACGCAGGTAGAAACCAGTACAGTATAAACACGCAGGTAGAAACCAGTACAGTATAAACATGCAGGCAGAAACCAGTACGGTATAAACATGCAGGCAGAAACCAGTACAGTATAAACATGCAGGTAGAAACCAGTACAGTATAAACATGCAGGCAGAAACCAGTACAGTATAAACATGCAGGTAGAAACCAGTACAGTATAAACACGCAGGCAGAAACCAGTACAGTATAAACACGCAGGTAGAAACCAGTACAGTATAAACATGCAGGCAGAAACCAGTACAGTATATCTGTCATTCCCCTGGGTGTCAATCAAGACGTCAGCTGATCACATCTAACCAATAGCATGATGACTCACCTCCATCGTCAGCCAATCACAATGCAGCTGTCTCTTTAAATATGTTTTCTCCCTCTTTGCCTTCTCCACCACCTCCCCATCACCCTCCCATCACCCCCTCACCACCTCCCCATCACCTCCCCACCGCCTCTCCACCACCTCCCCATCACCTCCTCACCACCTCCCCATCACCCCACCACCACCTCTCCACCACCTCCCCATCACCTCCCCACCACCCCATCACCCTCCCATCACCCCCCCCACCACCTCCCCCACCACCCCATCACCCTCCCATCATGCAGGCAGAAACCAGTACAGTATAAACATGCAGGTAGAAACCAGTACAGTATAAACATGCAGGCAGAAACCAGTACAGTATAAACACGCAGGCAGAAACCAGTACAGCATAAACATGCAGGTAGAAACCAGTACAGTATAAACACGCAGGTAGAAACCAGTACAGTATAAACATGCAGGCAGAAACCAGTACAGTATAAACATGCAGGCAGAAACCAGTACAGTATAAACACGCAGGTAGAAACCAGTACAGTATAAACACGCAGGCAGAAACCAGTACAGTATAAACATGCAGTCAGAAACCAGTACAGTATAAACATGCAGGCAGAAACCAGTACAGTATAAACACGCAGGTAGAAACCAGTACAGTATAAACACGCAGGCAGAAACCAGTACAGTATAAACATGCAGGCAGAAACCAGTACAGTATAAACATGCAGACAGAAACCAGTACAGTATAAACATGCAGGTAGAAACCAGTACAGTATAAACATGCAGGTAGAAACCAGTACAGTATAAACATGCAGACAGAAACCAGTACAGTATAAACATGCAGGTAGAAACCAGTACAGTATAAACATGCAGTCAGAAACCAGAACAGTATAAACATGCAGGTAGAAACCAGTACAGTATAAACATGCAGACAGAAACCAGTACAGTATAAACATGCAGGTAGAAACCAGTACAGTATAACCATGCAGGCAGAAACCAGTACAGTATAAACACGCAGGTAGAAACCAGTACAGTATAAACACGCAGTCAGAAACCAGTACAGTATAAACACGCAGGTAGAAACCAGTACAGTATAAACACGCAGGTAGAAACCAGTACAGTATAAACATGCAGGCAGAAACCAGTACGGTATAAACATGCAGGCAGAAACCAGTACAGTATAAACATGCAGGTAGAAACCAGTACAGTATAAACATGCAGGCAGAAACCAGTACAGTATAAACATGCAGGTAGAAACCAGTACAGTATAAACACGCAGGCAGAAACCAGTACAGTATAAACATGCAGGCAGAAACCAGTACAGCATAAACATGCAGGTAGAAACCAGTACAGTATAAACATGCAGGCAGAAACCAGTACAGTATATCTGTCATTCCCCTGGGTGTCAATCAAGACGTCAGCTGATCACATCTAACCAATAGCATGATGACTCACCTCCATCGTCAGCCAATCACAATGCAGCTGTCTCTTTAAATATGTTTTCTCCCTCTTTGCCTTCTCCACCACCTCCCCATCACCCTCCCATCACCCCCTCACCACCTCCCCATCACCTCCCCACCGCCTCTCCACCACCTCCCCATCACCTCCTCACCACCTCCCCATCACCCTCCCATCACCCCCCCCCCCACCACCTCCCCCACCACCCCATCACCCTCCCATCACCCCCCCCCCACCACCTCCCCACCACCCCATCACCCTCCCATCACCCCCCCCCACCACCTCCCCATCACCTCCTCACCACCTCCCCATCACCCCCCCACCACCCTCCCATCACCACCCCATCACCCTCCCATCACCCCCTCACCACCTCCCCACCACCCCATCACCCTCCCATCACCCCCTCACCACCTCCCCATCACCTCCTCACCACCTCCCCATCACCCCCCCACCACCCTCCCATCACCACCCCATCACCCTCCCATCACCCCCCCATCACCCTCCCATCACCCCCCCCATCACCTCCCCACCACCCCCCCCATCACCTCCCCGTCACCCCCCCATCACCCTCCCATCACCTCCCCACCACCCCCCCATCACCTCCCCGTCACCCCCCCATCACCTCTCCACCACCTCCTCATCACCTCCCCACCACCCCATCACCTGCAGTGATCAGGTTCTGGTTCTGGTGTTGCCAGCAGGCTCCATAATGCCCCAAACTCAGGGACATGTTGGAACAAAGTTTCTTTGATGTTCATGAAATTCAGTGGGTTCATTGCTCTCATCATTCTCAACATAAAACATGTTGAGAATTTTTAAGATGCAAAAAAACGTACAAAACTTTGTACCTGTGTTTAAACTAACCAGTAATGTGATTAGTATCACAGTTGGGCTTTGGCGTGGAACATCAGCTCTATAGCTAATTACTCTAATTACTTTCAGCATGTCTGAGGTGCTTGAACACTAATGAAACGTTGCACGTGCATCAGAAGAGGCGTAACTTGACATCTGATATGAGTCTTGGGTTTGGCAGAATGGCTCGTTTTATGAAAATCTGCTTTGTTAAATTCAACTGAGGCTGAAATGAAGGTTTAATAGCCTGAGTTGGACCTTTGTGTTCCCTCCATGTTTGCAGTTTTTTCAATATGAAATTCCTAAAATAAAGAACTTCAAAACACAAGACAAAACAGACCAAATATAACAGAAGAAACTGTAACACAAGTTACCCTTATATTATATTTTAGACTTTCAGAACTGTTTATTGGTTTTGTGGTTGGTGGAGAGAAGCTGTGGCGTCTCACTCTGTTAACTGAATACGTGACAATACATGCATATTATAATCCCAACATACATGTATTGTCACGTATTTACCAGTAATATGTGCATGACTGGTTCTTCTCAAACAAGTTCTCATTTCCACTGTGGTTTAATCAGACAGGAAGTCACACTATACAACACGCTCTGCAAAACTCAGAGACACAAAGAAGAAATGTAGAGAAACAAGAAGCAAAACAATAATCTTTATAAACATTATTATTGTATTTATTTTCCACTAAGTAAAGACTTGATGTATCTTTGATTTGAATAATCTTAATAAGTATAAATGTTTCTTTTCAGTTTTCAGACTGACAGGATGTTTCATCCATTGATTTTACTTCTGTTACAGTCATGAGGAGGAAACTCCAGAGAAACATGTTTCAGTAAAACATGAATGTGAGTAAATGTGCTGGAAAACAAAGAACAATTCAGCTTCTGACAACAAAGAAAAAAACATTTTCAACACATCGTCAGGTTTCTGTGTGAATTCAGCTGAAATTTACAACATATTAAAAGGTAATGCTGCTATTCTTTAATTACCAAACAGATTATAGATCAAATATATTTCTGTGAGCTTGTCAACTGATTAAAAATGAATGAATCACATGTTTGAGTGGCTAAAAGTGGAAAACTCACCAAACTTTCCACATGCGTCAGAAGTGCTGGTAAATTGTATTTTATTGAGTGATCTGGCTCAGCGAGGCCACCGGGCTCCATAGCGCCCCCAAACATGGCCATGTTGGGATAAAGTTTCTGTGACGTTCATGAAATTCAGCAGGTTCATTGCTCTCATCAGTCTGGTCAGCAACTTTTAACTAGTAAATATTGTGATTAATAAAAGCGTCCGGCTTGGTGTGGAATATCTGCTCTATGACTTTTAGCATGTTTGAGGTGCTCGAATACTAACGAAACGTTGCACATACATCAGAAGGGCTGTAACTTGAGATCTGATCTGGGTTTTAGGGTCCAGTGTGGCTCAAGGGCGCCCCCTAGAGTCAAAGCCCCCACCTTTAAATTTGAGGTAGATGAACAATTTGTTAGTCAGATGTAACATCTCCAGACTTTAAAAACGCCTCCTGGAGGCGATACCATCAGTCCAACAGGAAGTCAGCCATTTTGAATCTACTTTGCAGTTTTTGTGCAGTTTTTGTGCAGTTTTTGCCATTTGTAGGTGTTGTACTTTAACAAACTCCTCCTACACATATAAACATATATATTTCAAGTATCTTTTGTCTTTTTACTGTTCAACTGTTTACCACAATGAATTCATGAGATAAATCTCTTATAAACATGAATAGCATGTCAGTTTGTGTTTGTTCTCCGCCACGGTTTACTGCTCCACTCGCTCAGAGAAACCAGTATGAATGTTTCCCCTCTGACACTGAGAGGAGACAGAAATGATCAAACACTATATTTGCACTTTTTCACAAATAAAGATCACCGGGAAGCTTAATGTTTGGTTTATTAAAGATAAGGAACAGAGAAAGGCTTGAAAACCCAGAGAGTTGAGACTGAGGGGCTGTCTGACTGAATCCTGCTGTGGTTCTTGTGTTGAAAGAGAGAAAGACTCACATATATTAAGAAGAGTTTATCTCTCTGCTGACAGCAGTACAGCTGGTTAGCACCATGCTAACATGCTAACAGCAGTGTCTCATCAACAGTTCATTGACTGTTTTTCTGCTGTTTGATGCTGCAGCTTCATGTTCAGCTCTGTGTTTGTTTCTGTGTGTTTACAGGTTGGATTGAGTGTGTTGTTTCTGTTGTGTGTTTGTTAGTTTTCCTGGTGAATGTGTGAAAGTGTGATATGTGAAGGTTGTTTAATGACACAAAAACAAACAGCAGTAGTGGAGCTGCAGGAGATCCAGGTGATAGTCTGAGCCCAGAATCACCTGGATCTCACCAACAGCCAGAAATAGATTTTATTTATTTATTACAGTAAGGGTGCTCGTAGTGGCCAAAAGGGACAAAGACTCTCTGAGGATATTTATAGCAAACTGTAATAAATTATCACATTTCATATCAGTAATAAAAAATAAATTATATTACATATATTATATTAAATGAGTCTTGTTGAAAATGTGACGTCACCAAAGCAGCCCTGATGAGATAAAACCTTCCAAAGTGACTTTTCTGACAATCACATAATATTATATTATAAACTTCATCAAATTTAAAGTCACTTCACTGGAAATTAAAGGAAAATCACTTCACGTTGATAAATGTATTATAACACATTGACTGAATCCTAAAGTTTGATCTTTTATTTTAATTTTCCTTTAAGAGTTTTGCTGATAAATTAAAATATAATAAACTAGAAATGTGTGAAAACACAAGTTAAAACCTTAAAAAGAAGTGAAATTCTACTAAAACTGTAAAATCATCAAATAAAGACTTTTTGTGCTGAATGTGTTGAGAGTTGAGCTGAGAGATGCAGACGTGATGAAAGAGGATCATGTGATATTTTCACTAGTGAGCAGGTCATGTGACACACAGACGTGATACAAACATGTACAGAGTTGATGTTTGGATCAATTTATTTCATTAATGTTCATGTTGAAATGATTCTTCTGAAGCATTAAACAGGTTTGGAGTCAGATCCAACATGGAGGATGTTTCCAGCACTTTGAGCTGCTGGATCACTGCGTCTGATTTCTGATCCATTTAATAAGTGTGTGTGTGAGCTCAAGGTTTCACTGTCATTACACAATACAGGACAATGAAATGCAGCTGCTCTATGTGACACATTCAGTAGAGTCAGAGAAGTGAAATGAATCAGTTTTAGTCAGTTTGTGAGGTCCAGCGAGCTCAGACTGCTGCAGTGTGATCCAACAGTCCTGCAGTAAATCCTCCCTCATGAAGCTTCAATGTTCAGTTTGTGTTCAAACTGTTTCAGAGACACGTTGATTCAACCTGTTGCTCATTTTGGAGGCTGTAGTTTGTGCTGCTGTTGGATGATATTGTGTTATACTGACAGCTGTTTCTCATATTTAATCAATGAGGGAGGACTAAATATTATATATATAATAATATACAACCATCAGAGAACAGTAGAGTGTAAATGATGAAGCTGTTCCATGTAGACCGGCTCATGTGTCACCTCCCGTTTCCTAAAATCTATCAGCTGCTTGGTTTTGCTGACGTTGAGCAGCAGCTTGTTCTCTGAGCAGCAGACGGTCAGATGTTTGGATTTTCTCTCCATATGAAGTCTCCTGGCTGTTTGTAATGGATGATGGTGGTGTCGTTCCTCCTCCAGCTGTCAGTAGGAGGCAGATTTGATGTCTGTAGACTTTGACAGTGAAGTGATGATGAAGTGATGGACTGATGAAGGAGAATCAGCAGCATCTTCTCTCTCTGTGTTTCCTCCACAGCTGAAGCTACAAAGTCTCTGTGACTGGATGTGACTGGACTGAGTGCAGCTCTCCCAGCAGCTGTTTCTCTGCTATGGATCAGTGTGAGGACAGAGAGGAGGGAGTCCCTCCCTCTAAAAGCTCTACCAAAGCTCCAAAGACCAAAGCTCAGAGGTGAGATGAGGATCTCTAACTGTCCATCACTGTTCTCCACCATCATTATTCACACTCACTGTCACATCTGACACTCAACTACTGAATAATAACTCATAATAACTCAGAATGAACCACTGACTTTACTGTGTTTCTCTAAACTTGTGGCTGGTTTTATATCCAACATTAATCTGGAACTCAGAATATCTGTTGCTGATTGAAGTAAGAAGAGTTTAACCAACTCTCTGCAGAAACGTTTGGGACATGACTAGTGTCTTCTAGAGGTTTCTGACTCTGTCCTGCTAAACTTTGGGTCTGATGACCATAATGCCACCCAGAGCTTCTAACAACAGCACTGAGGAATATTTCACAGTGTGTGAATTGTTGCTTAAACAAGACAAAAGAAGCTTCAGAACTTGTTTACAGATCATAGTTGATTCAAGAGGATTGATGATCTGTCAAAGCAAGTCTATGATTTCATGCTGAGTCTCAGAATGACTCAAAAGTCTGTAAACTGTAAAGAAACACAGACAGATTTGGAAACAGTTTATAAACATCATAATATTGTTGTAGATGGCGTTAAAGAGTCTGGGAGAGAAAAGGTGTCTGAATCTGAAGAAAAAGTGAGAAAATTAAAGCTGCAAGCAGCGTTGAACGGGCCCTCGCGCCCCCGTGCAAACATGTAAAGTTTGGTGCAGACTGGAGCAACTTCCTCTGTCATGGTGAAACATCATTATTATTGATGAGAGTTTGACTTGGAGAGATAAAACTGGGTTAGCAGAAAAATCAATAAATCTATTGGTATAATACGGAGGGTTAATCATCTTGTCACCACAAACTGCCTCCTTACTCTTTATTATAGTCTAATTTATCTCTACCTGTCGTATTATAATATAGTTTGGACGAGTACTTTTCCTACTAAACATTTTGTTATGATTGCAGCTCGATCAGAGTTACACATCTCATCTGCTCCTCTGTTTCAGAAACTGCAGATTCTTACTATTAATAACATCAATATTTCTCAAATATGTATTTTTATTTATAAGATTCTAGTGCAGTGAATATTTCTGAGCAGTTCAAGACTTTAAAGCAAATTCACACGTCCATTTTTACTCAACTTATCGATCTTCAGATCTTCATCCTCCTAAATTTCTCACTTGCAGACGTCAATTATTGATAAGATTTCCCACCTGGTCAAAAACTGTTTCTCTTTAAAATGTTACAAAAGATGCTTTAAGGAACATTTAACTGCTTTTCTCTGTGTTTTTATGTTGATCTCATAGTGACATGTATCATATACAGGTGTATAAACCACATTTTTTGTTTTTATTTTGTTTTTTTTATTGTTACAGTTGTTGTTGTTGTTGTTATTATTATTTTATTATTTATTTGCCATCACTTGTATGTAGTCACAATATTTTTGTAACATTGTGAAATTTTAACATTTCTTTAGGAGGAGGCTTTAAATAGACCTGCTGGTTTTCTGCCTCTCACTGCACTGTATGTTATTTATTCTTTGTCATTTTTTTGTATTTTTTTTAATTGTGAAAAAAAAATTAAAAGACAAACTTTCTGAGTAAACAAAGACCTCAACGACTGATTAGTCAACTAATCAATAAGATGAAGCATCTTTCATCAGATGACATGTTGATGAACAGGAGAACGTTTCTCATCCACTGTCTTCTTACTGATTTTCATTCTGCTTCTAAAACTTCAGCTGCTGACAGTCTGGTCAAAATTCATCTTTTTCAACTCTTTGATTTGTTAATTGTTTGTTTGTATCAGGATGCAGCAGCAGAGAGCAGACTCTCCTGAACCCAGCTGTGTGTCCACTAACATGGTCACTATATCAATATGTGTGTTTAACTATGAAAACATCACATCCAAT
The DNA here is from genome assembly GCF_914725855.1 of Thunnus albacares. NCBI lineage: Eukaryota > Metazoa > Chordata > Actinopteri > Scombriformes > Scombridae > Thunnus > Thunnus albacares. Next base: position 40,507,199 of record NC_058106.1, read on the forward strand.
AATCAGAGCAGCAGCTAACTTGGATGTGTCTGTCTGGAGCTTCAAAGATGGATCCTGCCTCAAATTATTCCATGTTGTTTTAATAACTATAGACCCATAAATATGTTGCCATGTTATCCAAAAATATTAGATGAAATATATATATGTTTGTGTATATATATATATAATCTAGATTCTAGTTCAGTTCTTTACAAACACCAGAATGGTTTCACTTCACTCCACTTCTACGACTCTGCTTCACTTGATAATGATGAATTTACTTTTAGTATTTTCAGAGACTTTTCAAAAGCTTTTGACACATTTAACCATCATATTTTATTATAAAAGTTGCATAAATATGGTTTTCATGATACCTTGTACAAATTATTAAAAATGCCATATGCCATATTCTATTTAATGATTTGTCTAATGTCTCAAATATTTTTTCTCCTATAATGTTTGCAGATGACACAACTCGAGTTCTCTCATGTTGGTTTAACTGCCTGCGTTACATGGTTTAGACTAAATAAACTGTCTTTGTATATTAAAAAGTCAAAGTATCATTTAAATCTAAAGATTTATCTAAAGTCACAATTGAGTCTGTTGAGACGCCTCAAGTGTAAACTAAAAGATTCTATCGATTTGGAGAGATCAAACTGACAAATCAATAAATCTATCTTCTATCTGTTCTCTCCAATAGATTTATTGATTTGTCAGTTTGATCTCTCCAAGTCAAACTCTCATCAATAATAATTTCCAGGAATCTTTTAGTTTACACTTGAGGCGTCTCAACAGATATAGTAATGATATATAGTAATGATACATTACATATAGTAATGATAGTCACCACAAACTGCCTCCTTACTCTTTATTACAGTCTAATTTATCTCTACCTGTCGTATTATAATATAGTTTGGACGAGTACTTTTCCTACTAAACATTTTGTTATGATTGCAGCTCGATCAGAGTTACACATCTCATCTGCTCCTCTGTTTCAGAAACTGCAGATTCTTACTATTAATAACATCAGTATTTCTCAAATATGTGTTTTTATTTATAAGATAAGATAAGACATTCTAGTGCAGTGAATTCATTCTTACTCATCGATCTTCAGATCTTCATCCTCCTAAATTTCTCACTTGCAGAAGTCAATTATTGATAAGATTTCCCACCTGGTCAAAAACTGTTTCTCTTTAAAATGTTACAAAAGATGCTTTAAAGAACATTTAACTGCTTTTCTCTGTGTTTTTATGTTGATCTCATAGTGACATGTATCATATACAGGTGTATAAACCACATTTTTCAGTTTTTATTTTGTTTTTTTATTGTTGTTGTTGTTATTATATATATTGTTATTATTAGTTTGCCATCACTTTTAGTCAGAATATTTTTTGTAACATTGTGAAATTTTAACATTTCTTTAGGAGGAGGCTTTAAATAGACCTGCTGGTTTTCTGCGTCTCACTGCACTGTATATTATTTATTCTTTGTCAATTTTTTGTATTTTTTTTAATATTGAAAAAAAAAATTAAAAGACAAACTTTCTGAGTGAACAAAGACCTCAACAACTGATTAGTCAACTAATCGATAAGATGAAGCATCTTTCATCAGATGACATGTTGATGAACAGGAGAACGTTTCTCATCCACTGTCTTCTTACTGATTTTCATTCTGCTTCTAAAACTTCAGCTGCTGACAGTCTGGTCAAAATTCATCTTTTTCAACTCTTTGATTTGTTAATTGTTTGTTTGTATCAGGATGCAGCAGCAGAGAGCAGACTCTCCTGAACCCAGCTGTGTCAGTGTCGACTCTATGGATCGTCCTATTAAGTTAAAAGATGGACGACCTGCTGATGGAAGGTAAGAATGTAAAACTGATGTTTGTTATTATCTGACTCTCCTGAGAAGAGGAATCAATATATTGTTTCAGCAGTGACATCACAGTGTCCACCTGTGCAACAGTCACATGTCAAAGAGTTCAGTGTTATAAGACACCAACATGGTCACTATATCAATATGTGTTTAACTATGAAAACATCACATCAAATAATCAGAGCTAACTTGGATGTGTCTGTCTGGAGCTTCAAAGATGGATCCTGCTGAGCAAAGGTCAGAATATTGATTTCAGGATTGATAAACTGACTGAACAGATTTATAATTGACAGAAAGGATTGTTAGACACAAGAATGTTTTATATTTATGGAAGAAGAAAAAAATTCTAAAATGTCTCATTGAAGACAAATCAAAGAAAGAAAGAAAATGAGATACAATGCACGTTATGTGTACGTGTTTCCTTTTCATGTTAGTGTTTACTGTGTCATAATTAATGAAAAACCTTTGGTAAAGAGACAATGAAGGTTTCTCAGGCTGCATTAAAATCAAACCAGAACACAGAAAACAAAGTGAAAAGGTGTTTTACATTTCAGTGTTTGTTGTCTTGTCTGTTCTTTCATGCAGCACAATCCATCTCATTAAAACTGCAAACAGTCTCACAAATGGAACTAAACATACAGTCAGTAGTTCTGTCCCTCAGCCCACAGGAAGCTGTTTTATTGTGAAAGGCTGTCTGTCATGTTTGACTTCACCTCTGCTGGTGTTGATAAGCTCCGCCCATGGCGCTGCCTCCAAGCTGTGATTGGACGGCTGATTATTTTTCAGTTTGACAGGAATCAGAAATGTTTTGAAAATTATTATCAGGATCTGTATGGATCAGATGGGAAATGAACAGGAGATTATTCTCATAATTTACAGGAAATCTTATTCTGCCAAAATTCAAAGAAGACACTAAACAATGGATGGATGAAGATGTTACGCAAAAAGAGGAAGCTGATGCTATAACATTTCTGAAAACACATAAAGCACCAGGGACAGTTTTTAAAACAATGTCTGGATCACCTTGTACCTCCTCTAACAGAGTCTATACAGAGTAAAAGCTGCTTGATGTTGTGTTCATCCATCTGAAGGGTGAACTGGGATGTTTATAGTTCCATCTTTAGTTATTGAGGTTGGTACAGATTGTTACTGAGCCATAGAGCTCCTGTAGAACATCCTCACTTCCTTCTTCTTCTGTTGACTCATCACCAAGTCGCCTGCCATCCTCTTTTCATCACTGGAGGAATTTGAACTCATCAGTCACTCTGTTCTGAGAGATTTCTATTAAATTCTGGGATTTAAACTGATGATTAATCCGTCATGTCTTTGGTTTTAACTGCATGCTTTTGTCCCTGTTTTATTTGTATCAGGATGCAGCAGCAGAGAGCAGACTCTCCTGAACCCAGCTGTGTGTCCATGAAGAGTGACGACTCTATACATCATCTTGTTCAGTTTAAAGATGGACGACCTGCTGATGGAAGGTAAGAATATGAAACTGATGTTTGTTATTATCTGACTCTCCTGAGAAGAGGAATCAATATATTGTTTCAGCACTGGAGGAATTTGAACACATCAGTTACTCTGTTCTGAAAGATTTCTATTAAATTCTGGGATTTAAACTGATGATTAATCCTTCATGTCTTTGGTTTTAACTGCATGTTTTTGTCACTGATTATTATTCAGTTTGACAAGAGCATCTATGGGTCTTTAGCTTTAATAAGCTGTGTGCAGATTTGAGTCATTGAATGTCCTTAAATGTGATGTTTTCTCCACAGAGTTCAGCAGCAGAGCTCAGAGGTTCCCAGTGATCAGTCTGCTCAGCAGCATCAAATACACCTGGACTCCATATTTATGGTGTGTACATGTACAAACACCCTTTTACTATTAACTCCATCATCCACAGATGAAATACTAAAGTACCATTCAGGTCCTAACAGTGTCCATGCTGCTCTGTTTAGACCAGCAAGCCTTCAGACAGATGAATCACATGTTGTGTTCTACCAGTTTAAATTAAATGTTCAGTTTATCTTTCTGTTCCAGCTGCTGGAGGAGAACATCGTCACTTTTGTGAAGAACGAGCTGAAGAAAGTCCAGAGGGGTCTGAGTCCAGATTACCCAGAATGCTTAGAGAGTCAGAGTGAGGATGAGGAGGTGTTGGACGGTGAGGAGGAAGAGCAGAGGAGGAGCAGCAGAGAGGCATTTCTGAAGATCACACTGCACTTCCTGAGGAGAATGAAGCAGGAGGAGCTGGCTGACCGTCTGCAGAGCAGTAAGAGGATTTAAACATATTTAACATGATGGAGGCAACATGGGAGAGGTTTATATTTCAAACTCTGCTGTAAATATGCAGCACACATCTGCATCAGATCAAAGGCTGTTTGTCCTCCACTGATGAGCTGAATAAAACTGATGGAGGAGGAAAAACTATACAGACACACTTACATGTTCACATTTCTAGACTTTCTGTAGGATCCACTCACTGATTTCATTTGTTGTTTGTTCATTCAGGAACTCATGCTGCACTGTGTCAACATAAACTCAAGTCTAACCTGAAGAAGAAGTTCCAGTGTGTGTTTGAGGGGATTGCTAAAGCAGGAAACCCAACCCTTCTGAATCAGATCTACACAGAGCTCTACATCACAGAAGGAGGGACTGCAGAGGTCAATGATGAACATGAGGTCAGACAGATTGAAACAGCATCCAGGAAACCAGACAGACCAGAAACAACCATCAGACAAGAAGACATCTTTAAAGCCTCACATGGAAGAGATGAACCAATCAGAACAGTGATGACAAAGGGAGTGGCTGGCATTGGGAAAACAATCTTAACACAGAAGTTCACTCTGGACTGGGCTGAAGACAAAGCCAACCAGGACATACAGTTCACATTTCCATTCACTTTCAGAGAGCTGAATGTGTTGAAAGAGAAAAAGTACAGCTTGGTGGAACTTGTTCATCACTTCTTTACTGAAACCAAAGAAGCAGGAATTTGCAGGTTTGAAGAGTTCCAGGTTCTGTTCATCTTTGACGGTCTGGATGAGTGTCGACCTCCTCTGGACTTTGCCAACACTAAGATCCTGACTGATGTTACAGAGTCTACCTCAGTGGATGTGCTGCTGACAAACCTCATCAGGGGGAAACTGCTTCCCTCTGCTCACCTCTGGATAACAACACGACCTGCAGCAGCCAATCAGATCCCTCCTGAGTGTGTTGGCATGGTGACAGAGGTCAGAGGGTTCACTGACCCACAGAAGGTGGAGTACTTCAGGAAGAGATTCAGTGATAAGAAGCAGGCCAGCACCATCATCTCCCACATCAAGACATCACGAAGCCTCCACATCATGTGCCACATCCCAGTCTTCTGCTGGATCACTGCTACAGTTCTGGAGCATGTGTTGAAAAACAGAGGGGGAGGAGAGCTGCCCAAGACCATGACTGAGATGTACCTTCACCTCGTGGTGCTTCAGTCCAAACTGAAGAATGTCAAGTATGATGGGGGAGCTGAGACAGATCCACACTGGAAACCAGAGAGCAGGAAGATGATTGAGTCTCTGGGAAAACTGGCTTTTGAGCAGCTGCAGAAAGGCAACCTGATCTTCTATGAATCAGACCTGACAGGGTGTGGCATCGATATCAAGGCAGCCTCAGTGTACTCAGGAGTGTTCACACAGGTCTTTAAAGAGGAGGACTGTGGGATGTTTCCAGAAACGGTGTTCTGCTTCATCCATCTGAGCGTTCAGGAGTTTCTGGCTGCTCTTCATGTCCATCTGACATTCTTCAACTCTGGAGTCAATCTGCTGGCAGAAGAACAAACAACATCCTGGTGGTCTAAAGTCGTCAAAGAAAAACCTGAACCAACACGTTTCTACCAGAGTGCTGTGGACGAGGCCTTGAAGAGTCCAAATGGACACCTGGACTTGTTCCTCCGCTTCCTCCTGGGTCTTTCTCTGCAGACCAATCAGACTCTCCTAAGAGGCCTGCTGACACAGACAGGAAGTAGCTCACAGACCAATCAGAAAACAATTGAGTACATCAAGAAGAAGATCAGTGAGAATCTGTCTGCAGAGAGAAGCATCAATCTGTTCCACTGTCTGAATGAACTGAATGATCGTTCTCTAGTGGAGGAGATCCAACAGGCGCTGAGATCAGGACGTCTCTCCACAGATAAACTGTCTCCTGCTCAGTGGTCAGCTCTGGTCTTCATCTTACTGTCATCAGAAAAAGATCTGGAGGTGTTTGACCTGAAGAAATACTCTGCTTCAGAGGAGGCTCTTCTGAGGCTGCTGCCAGTGGTCAAAGCCTCCAACAAAGCTCTGTAAGTACACAGATAGTTGCATTTATTTATTATTTTTTAAATACTCTACTATTTTTCAACAGGAGGAAAAAATTCCCTACTTGTTTTTTTCAGTTTGTCTTTGAGATATTTTTCTAAACTATAAGGTTCAGCCTCTCTAATGTCAGGATTTCTGATTGGCAGAAGTTTTCCACCCGGATTTTATTTTTCACAGGAAAGAAAATGTTTGAATTTTCTAGTTTATCTTTCTTTGATTCAGCTTCATATACTTTACAGCACACATATATGAACTCTGGCTGAGATAGAGAAACTGATCTTTGCTTTGATGTCATGCGATTTACATCATTACATGTCTGTTTATCACAGATTTTGTCATATTTAACTGTCAGGTCTCCAAGATGTTTAGAATAGAACAGCAAAGATTTTAATCAGAGCTGAAAAAAGAATTTATATCCAGCATCACCAAGAGTCCAGAATCAGCATTTTAACAAAGATTATTTATCTTTTTGTTCATTACTGTCTCTCCAGGCTGAGTGGCTGTAACCTCTCAGAGAGAAGCTGTGCAGCTCTGTCCTCAGTTCTCAGCTCCCAGTCCTGTAGTCTGAGAGAGCTTGACATCAGTAACAACAACCTGCAGGATTCAGGACTGAAGCAACTGTCTGCTGGACTGGAGAGTCCACACTGTACACTGGAAAATCTCAGGTAAGATCAAGTAACAGTTTGTCTTTGAGATATTTTTTCTAAACTATAAGGTTCAGCCTCTCTAATTTCAGGATTTCTGATTGGCAGAAGTTTTCCACTAGGATTTTATTTTTCACAGGAAAGAAAATGTTTGAATTTTCTAGTTTATCTTTCTTTGATTCAGCTTCATATACTTTACAGCACACATATATGAACTCTGGCTGAGATAGAGAAACTGATCTTTGCTTTGATGTCATGCGATTTACATCATTACATGTCTGTTTATCACAGATTTTGTCATATTTAACTGTCAGGTCTCCAAGATGTTTAGAATAGAACAGCAAAGATTTTAACCAGAGCTGTACACTGGAAAATCTCAGGTCAGATCAAGTCACAGTTTGTTTTTGAGATATTTTTCTAAACTATAAGGTTTAGTCTCCCTAATTTCAGGATTTCTGATTGGCAGAAGTTTTCCAACAGGGAAACACTCAGGTCAGGATTCATCAACTTGTTCAACAGATGAACATTTAAAATCTGAAAGATTTTAGAGGATAAACATTAAACCTGTGTAGTTTTTACTACACTTCAATTTTTACTAAACTTCAGTAATAGAGAATTACCATGCAGATTTTTATTCTTTTCTTTTGTTTTTGTTGTTGAATTATTTAATAACACAGATGATTTTTAAGATTTTGGTAACACTTCATTTTACAGGTCCTCAAACTTCATGGTAATTAATTGATAATTACCAAGTAACTTCTTTGAAACTTCTTTGAAGTTACCCTGAAACATTTACCTCAAATTTAATTGTGAGTTGTTGCAGCTTAACTTCCAAGTAGTTTCTGTCTAGTTCCTACTGAGCAGACCACTACATTGAAGTGAGTTATTTCCGCTTAATTTCCAAGTAGTTTCTGTCCAACTTCTGCAGGACAGTAAATTGAAGTACATTTTTTAACCATTTACATTCTCACAAATTTCTGTATAATTTCAGCAGATCAGTCCAACTTTGTGCCAAATTTCCCAGACGTACATTTTTTAATTGTAGCCACCATAAATTGCTAATTACAAAGAAATACAACTTCATAATCAAGAATAAAGTTACTAATTGCCCATTTAAAAAGTCTCATTCTCATTAAAAGTCTCAAGAGGGGGAGTAACTTTTACAGAGTTTCTGACATGAAAACACAGCATTTGTGGGCGTTCGGTTCCCCTTGAAGTGCAAAATGTTTTCCTTATAACTACACCAGGCTCTCTCAATGTGTTGTGTATGAGACCCTGTCTGTGGATGCACAAAGTGTTGCCTATGGTTGACTTGATAATGGATGGAACCATCTTGCGACAGGCTTTGATACGCTCTCCAACAATCTGTGATTAAAAACAAAACTAATAAAAAAAATTAAAAACTACAGAAACTAAACTAAAGCTAAACCAAACTGGACATGGAATTCAAAAATAGTATAGAAATAAGAGGCTATTGAAAAGAGAAAACTATAATAACCTGTGTGTGTATTTGAATATATGCTTGCTTCATGTCTACAGGTTCACTCAGTTTCCTAGGTTCACTAAATTCACTAGGTTCAGTAAGGAGATTGGTGGTAACAGACTCTACAAAGACAGAAGTAAGACTTCCAGCCCACAGAAAACACACAACAGCTGATTCAGGAAAAAAAAAGGAAAATATATTTATAAAGGCATTTTGTCCTGTTTCATTTTCCTGATGGCTTCTTTTTATACATTCAAAGCATCTCTTTAGAAAAAACTACATTTATTTGTCTGATGCAAATCTTCAACTCAATTATACCACAGAAATCAAATCAAACATGAATGAATGTACAACCAGAATTGCAGTAAATTAGAAATTAAGAAGTGTTCAACTCTCAGTGCTTCATACATAAATTAGATGTATCCTCTCTTGGACCAAAATACACTTATTATCAGTTATCGGTTCTTGATACTCTTTGTTTTCCCTTTGAACTTTTCCTTAAGTTCCCCTGTTATGCAAGTTAGTGAACATGAAATATTGCTTCAAACTATCCTGAAAATGACCTGACACCATCGTGATGATGGCTACCTAAAGAAAACTTGATGTTACTGAATAATTATTGAAGCACTAAGTGACCAGGTGTTAAACGTGATATTTACTTAAAGCTGGAATGCGGGACTTTTGTCTCCCCCTTCTGACAGTGAGAGTAAAGGGGGGCTCGGCTGTGATTGCCTGAGTACAAAGACGTTACTGGGATGAGGGGAGGACATTTCTCTCTGTTTGATAACATTAAAAGTAAAGTTAGACTTTTCTGTCGGCTTCCTGACTCATTTTTAAAAAGACGAGAGAGAGAGAGAGAGAAGCTGTGGTCGGGTGAGCTAGAGAGTGAATGAAGAGAGGGAGCGGTGGTAGTGAGAGAGCCAGTGAATCAGATCAATAAAACCTTATTTTCTGATTGTTTCATAGTGGTTACATTTTAGAGCAAAACCACGTCCACACCCCCACACACCTCCACTCAACCCTGCAGCGGTGCTGCAACACCTGATGTGGTCTGAATATGGCCTGATAGGCACACAGAGAGGGCCGGTAAACACAGATATGGTTTGACGGTCAAACGGCCCAAAAACATATTTTTTGACGGCCCATCGGTCCACCAGGATTTGTCCCAGTAACCTACTGTTGCAGCTGTAGAACGGTGGATAAATTGTTTTGAGCGTCATACAACTTCTGCAAAATGACGCGTTTCACCATCAGAATTTGATCCATTTGGTCCGATAACATTTGGAAAGTCTAGAAAAGTCACACAATTAACGGTCAAACAGCCAGTGTGGGAATGTTGCACTCGACATGAGACTGTATACTGTGAAATACAGTCGCTTGCTGTGATCGGCTTAATCAGCATTGTGTGAACTCATTTGGCTTGAATGTAACAGACGTTCTTTCATATGTGAAAGTTCTGCAGTGCAGGTTTAACAGTGACCTCATTATTTGTATAATTTACTTTAAAGAAAATTATAACACAAATCACACTCTTTACTGCAATATTTTTCATCATTTGGAGTCTGTCCATCTTTTGCAAGGATTACATTGATAAATTATTCTTCTTGGCTTTACACTCGCAAAGCTTTTATTGCACTTACAGTAGCGTATCACTGTCTGTCTCTCCTCTGCTGCGCTGCACACACACAGGGACATAGACCAACTATTTATTCATTGAATTAAAATGTGTTACATCAGGATAGGTATCGTTATCAGGATACGAAATGAGCTATATCGAGAAATGTGAGATTTTGGTTATATTGCCCAGCCTTAGCTTGGGCATAGCTGTCAGACGGAAGGATTTTGAGCCAAATGACACTACAGTTCTTCATTAGGACAGTCATTTTAGGACAAATGATTATGACAGAACTGGGCAAACGTGCGTGTGAAGGAAGTTGTTATTCAGTTTTTGCATCTTTTCCTGACCATCTGAACAAGGTCAGAGTACTTTCAAGTCATAAGACGATAGTGTTCTTTGTAGTAAAGAGTGCTAATATATAGTGGAAACTGATTGGAATGATGAGCATACAAATGATCTCTTTCTAACATAATTGGAATTACAACTAAATCTGATACTGAAAGTAAACCACTGTAAAAGTCATTTGCAAGATGATTTAAAAGAGAAAAATATGATTTCAGAGGAATGTCTCATGATACAGACTGTCAGTAGATGATACAATTTACTGATATTCCCAAAACACCTCATGATACAGACCATTGGTAGACAGTACAATTTACCGATGTTCCCTAAACGCCTCACGAGCAGGCTATCGATAGACACTACAATTTACCGATGTTCCCTAAACGCCTCACGTGTAGGCTGTTGTTGACCTCTACTATTTACAGATGTTTCCTAAACATCTCACATGCAGGCTAGCGGTAGACGCTATAATTTACAGAGTTTCCCAAAACGCCTCATGTGCAGGCTAGCGGTAGACGCTATAATTTACAGAGTTTCCCTAAACGCCTCACGTGCAGGCTAGCGATAGATGCTACAGTTTACCAATGTTCCCTAAACGCCTCACGTGCAGGCTAGCGATAGATGCTACAGTTTACCAATGTTCCCTAAACGCCTCACAGCCTGGCTAGCGGTAGCTGCTAGCGGTAGCTGCTAGCGGTAGCTGCTAGCGGTAGCTGCTAGCGGTAGCTGCTAGCGGTAGCTGCTAGCGGTAGCTGCTAGCGGTAGCTGCTAGCGGTAGCTGCTAGCGGTAGCTGCTAGCGGTAGCTGCTAGCGGTAGCTGCTAGCGGTAGCTGCTAGCGGTAGCTGCTAGCGGTAGCTGCTAGCGGTAGCTGCTAGCGGTAGCTGCTAGCGGTAGCTGCTAGCGGTAGCTGCTAGCGGTAGCTGCTAGCGGTAGCTGCTAGCGGTAGCTGCGCACAGAGAAGTTTCTAGTCTCTTCAGTTACTGCGGCGCAGCTACTCAGACGTGTGTTTGGCTAAAATGAGTTAGTTTGGAAAGAGTAAAATAAGGCGTTTTAATGTCAGATTTAAATAAGTTGAAACCGAGTGGAGCTGGCGTGTTGCCAGAGAGAGAAAACTGCTAAGCTGCAGAGCGGCTGTGGAAAAAGAATCTTCGGGACTCCGGCGGGCGTTTCCCTCCAAATTAATGGATTATCCTGGTGAGTTAGTCACCCGAGGTTAGCTGGTTAGCATTAAGGTTCTGTTCCAAATTTAATGGTGTGTTAGTTTACCTTGAACGGTATGGTGAAGCAAAAAGCCAGTCAGAATATAATGTTTGTGTGAGGTGATGAGAATATAGCTGATGCAGCTTTTTAGCCGCTAACCACTGTAAGCTTAATTGCAGCCTGGAAGCTAGGCTAAGTGCTACATGCTAAGCTGCTGTTGTAGCGCTGGGAAAGCACGTAAGGCAGTTTGTGCTTATTTGAAAAGGACTTAAAAGCTAATGTGTATGTACTATAACATGTAAAAGCCCTGATATGTGCATTAATTTGAAATTGATGGATTATGATGTCATTATTATTGATAGGTTTTACTCTTCAGACCAAAGACTGAGGAGTAAAGACCTTGGATATTCCAACAGTTTATTTTAAAGGAACTCATTAAAATTCTCAACAGAAGATGAAATAAAATAAAACAAACACAGAAACAACTTTTACACAGGTGACCTTGAAGAACCTATTAGAGTGAAATATATTCATATTCATTATATAATATATTCATATTTTATTATCAAATTAGGATTTATTTAGTTTGAAAGATGTTTTTATAATAAATATATGAAGAAATGAAAAATTGAGATTGAAGCACACTATGTTAATATAAGAACTAGAGATGCTCGATTATGACAAAAATCATACTCACGATTATTTTGGTCAATATTGAGATCATGATTATTTAACACGATTACTTTTTGACTCATTTTTGCTGATGCAGATATGTGCACATATTTTATTCCAGCTGGCTGAGGAGACTATTACACCTGCAATCATAGATTGTATTAATGATCAATAAAGACAAATTATGAAGGAAGAACTCAGGAAGACAGGAGTTCAGGAGCTCAGCATTAAAACTTTAATGAACCTGCCAAGTGGGTGCAGCAGTAGTTTTCTTTGAGTTTATTAGACAGACAGGATTAATGTGTAGGATTTAATCTTTGGTCCACAGTCTGAAGCAGAAGGTGGCGGTAATGCACCTAATACGCTGGTTGCCAACCGCCGTTATAAACCACAAAGAAGAAAAAAAAGGTTTTTTTCAAACAGAGTGGTACATCCTGTCAGCCGAGGGGTTTCCTGTCTGTGCAGCCGAACACCGCAGCTCCTCCACGGACTATTACATCCTGACGGTCCCGGTGTTTCCTCCGCAGGCTCCACTTCACTGGATCCAAACGGAGAGCTGGGGTTAGCTGGGAGGCTAGCGGAGCGTTAGCCGCAGCATGACCAGAGGGGAGCACAGTCAGTTAGCCTCCGCTAGCCTCCCAGCTAACGTTAGCCCCGGCTCTCTTGGATCCAACCAGAGCACCGAGCCCCGGTTTGTTATTCAGTTTAAAGTGGGAAGCAGCAGGTCTGTCGGGCAGCTGAGTGAAATGCAGCCTGCGGAGGCAGAACAGGTTAGCCCCCGTTTCACTACAGACAGATTCACTCACTACAGTGGGCGAAGAAATAAAGCCAATGAATCAATAAGACAAACATTAGCATCAGTCGGTTAGCATCAGTTGTTAGTATCAATTGTTAGCATCAGTGTGTTAGCATCAATGGGTCAGCATCAGTTGTTTGCATCAATTTTTAGCATCAGTGGATTAGCATCATTTTTTACCATCAGTTGGTTAACATCAGTATGTTAGCATTAGTGTGTTAGCATTAATGGGTCAGCATCAGTGGGTTAACATCAGTATGTTAGCATCAATTGTTAGCATTAGTGTGTTAGCATCAATTTTAGCATCAGTTTGTTAGCATCAGTGGATTAGCATCAATTTTTAGCATCAGTTGGTTAACGTCAGTATGTTAGCATTAATGGGTCAGCATCAGTGGGTTAGCATCAGTTGTTTGCATCAATTTTTAGCATCAGTGGGTTAACATCAGTATGTTAGCATTAATTGTTAGCATTAGTGTGTTAGCATCAGTGGATTAGCATCAATTTTAGCATCAGTTGTTAGCATCAATAGGTAGCATCAGTGGGTTAGCATCACTTGTTAGCATCAATTGTTGGCATCAGTGTGTTAGCATTAATGGGTCAGCATCAGTGGGTTAACATCAGTATGTTAGCATCAATTGTTAGCATTAGTGTGTTAGCATCAGTGGATTAGCATCAATTTTTGGTATCAGTGGGTTGACATCAGTATGTTAGCATTAGTGTGTTAGCATTAATGGGTCAGCATCAGTGGGTTAACATCACTTGTTAGCATCAATTGTTAGCATCAGTGGGTTAGCATTAATAGGTCAGCATCAGTGGGTTAGCATGAGTTGGTTAGCATCAATTGTTAACATCAGTGGGTTAGCATCAGAGGGTTAGCATCAATTTTTAGCATCAGTGTGTTAGCATTAGTGTGTTAGCATTAATGGGTCAGCATCAGTGGGTTAGCATCACTTGTTAGCATCAATTGTTAGCATCAGTGTGTTAGCATTAATGGGTCAGCATCAGTGGGTTAGCATCAATTGTTAGCATCAGTGGGTTAGCATTAATAGGTCAGCATCAGTGGGTTAGCATGAGTTGGTTAGCATCAATTGTTAACATCAGTGGATTAGCATCAATTGTTAGCATCAGAGGGTTAGCATCAATTGTAGGCATTAACGGGTTAACATCAGTGTGTTTACATTAATGGGTCAGCATCAGTGGGTTTGCATCAGTTGTTAGCATCAATTGTTAGCATCAGAGGGTTAGCAGCAATTGTTAGCATTAACGGGTTAGCATCAGTGTGTTTACATTAATGGATCAGCATCAGTGGGTTAGCATCACTTGTTAGCATCAATTGTTAGCATCAGTGTGTTAGCATTAATGGGTCAGCATCAGTGGGTTAGCATCAGTTGTTAGCATCAATTGTTAGCATCAGAGGGTTAGCATCAATTGTTAGCATCAGTGGGTTAGCATCAGTTGTTAGCATCAATTGTTAGAATCAATTGTTAGCATTAATGGGTTAGCATCAGTGTGTTTACATTAATGGTTCAGCATCAGTGGGTTAGCTTCAGTGTGTTAACATCAGTATGTTAGCATCAGTAGGTTAGCATCAATTGTTAGCATCAGTGCGTTAGCCTAACCTGAAGACTCTAAACAGAAATAGAGAACAGGAATATTTGTGCTGCTGAGTCTCCTGAGTTTTGTTCAGCACAACCTGAGAAACACTGAGTTTTGTGTGATGAACTTTATTGTTTAGTGGATTAATGCACTTTAATCCACTTTTGGACGCGGCTCTGCTCTCTTGGCTGTGTGCAGTGAACTGATGTCCCTCTTACATTACTTCTGTATCAGTCAGATTACATAAATTCTAGAGTGAGTTTTTCTCTTTATCCTCCTGCTAACATCGACTGTAAACCCACATTTTAAAGCTGAAAACATTTTCCTCCTGGGGGGTCATGACCCCGGACCCCCTTAGGGGGTTCACATCTAAAAACATGCTGCTGAATCATCCCTCAGCTGCTGACTTTTCCCATCTGGCTGGATGCTCAACTTTCTGGAGCTCCCTGATTCAGTTCATCTTTTAGTTAGTTAGTTAGTGTGGAGACAGTTTGTTGTTGTATCTGACTGCACACAGCAGGACTCTCAGACTGTCTGACATGTGTGTTGTTTTGTGTGTTTGCAGCCTGTCAGGATGTCTGATCACAGAGGAAGGCTGTGCTTCTCTGGCCTCAGCTCTGAGCTCCAACCCCTCCCATCTGAGAGAGCTGAACTTGAGCTACAATCATCCAGGAGCCTCAGGAGAGAAGCTGCTGTCTGCTGGACTGAAGGATCCACGCTGGAGACTGGAGACTCTCAGGTACACTCAAAAAAATATTTAGGCCTAATATGTAAGACTTATGTATTTCAATTGCATATAAAATTTCTATCCATTGGAATTGCATAGTTTTGACATATACAAACTAATAAACTTAACATGAAGCATTTTTATAATTAAAACATAAATTAAACAAGCAGGAATGAGAGGTTATGTATTCTTATTAATAAATCCAATGTGTTTAAAAGAAATAATAACCAGGTTTATGCAATATCCCCAATTAACTTAAAATGCATCAAATTAATGCACTTTAAATGAATAAACCCAATGTATTTTAAATGTATCATTTTGAAAACTATGAACAGTGTTTCTGCTATAACAGTAAATGCCAAAAATAATGCCAAATATCCATTCATTCAGAAATCAATAGCGTTTGGGAGCCTCTGAGCAGCGCTGTTTCGAAAAGCGAGTCAACGTCTGTGACGTTGCCATGGAAACTGCAGGTTGCGTAGCTCCTTTTAAAGAAAAGGGCAGTACGTGAGCGAGTGTTTAAGTGAGAGAACGATTGTCAGAAAAGTGACGGTGAATGTGAGCAGAACAGAGGAAAAGGTGAACAGTAAGGCCGGATTCAGACCCAATCAGGCATTGTGGCGTTCAGCCGCAGGGTGGCGTGGAGGTGTGGGTGTGTCTATTTGTCCTCCGGAACATAACCGCTGTGAAACAATCAGAAAATAATGTTTTATTGATCTGATTCACCGGCACTCTCACTACCAGCGCTCCCTCTCTGTCTTCATTCACTCTCTAGCTCGCTCGACCACTGCTGCTGTCTCTCTCTCTCTCTCTCGTCTTTTTTACAGTACAGACTAAAGTGTGTCAGTCAGTTAATAAATGCTGCAGCATGGGGGTTAGCTCCAGAGTTAGCAACAATAGGTTAGCCTAACCTGACGACGCTAAACAGATGAATAGAAGCAATGGGGAACGGAGGAATATATGGCTGCTAATCCCCCCCCCCACCTTAAACAATAACTAAAATACATTAAAAACAAAACATAAAACAGTCAGATTACCTTCACATTTGATTAATTTAATATTTATTTGGAGCATGTGGCCAGTTTGGGTGTTGCAGAAAGTCAAAGGCAGCAAAACGTCGCCATACAACAACATCACACTACACCATTTCCATTCAACAACATAACACACTGACATACAGCACTGTAGCGACTACTGGCAACAACGTAAAAGTCGCTGAGAGGCTGAGGTTGGGCCTTGTTTGCCGTTTGTCCGACACGCTACCAAAAAGATTCGCTGAGATCAAAACTGTAGGTTTAATAACTTTTATTAATGAAAGTGATCAACTTATTATAACTTGCACAAAATATAGGCTACTCAAAATAATCACAGCGATCAGGTGTAAAACAGCGTTCAGGTGTAAAACAGCGTTCAGGTGTAAAACAGCGGTCAACAAAAAATACGACGACCCACTCACCCTCTGTCTCTTACCAGCTGGCATGCAGGTGAACAGGTGCTTAAATTAACTATAGGATACCACCGCCCATATCCATGTGACCTGATTATCAATCCCCGTGATCGTGCAATAATAAACAAACCAAAATAACCCAAAATATAAAACAAAAGAATTACTACTTTGCAATTCATTCTGGCTCCTACACGCCAGCCCCTAATTATTAGGTTATTACATAATAATTACTCTCATTACAGATGTTAATAGGAGGCATGAAGCAATTAAAAGCTCAATAATCAAAGTCCATAAATTTACTTTACATTTTCGATCTTCTTTCTTCCTCCCGATCCTGTACATGAGTCATAAGTCAGTAAGACCAGAGGTTACTAGCACATAGTCTTATCAGAGTGATCTTTACCATCACTCTATGTCTGTCAGTCAAAATCAGAGTCAAAATGGAGGTCAAAGTGTCACAATGTGCATCAACCACTCCTTATCCAGCTTCGGCCTCCTGTAGTAGACAGACTTTGGTTATTGGTCGGTCCAGGCAGCTGCTCTTTGTTTTGATGCGTACCTGACGCACAAAACCTCTCCTGTCTGGAAAGGTTTGTAGGACTCTTCCCATGACCCAGGAGTTATGAGGTCTGCTGTTACTACTACTGCTGACAACTCCTTTTTCATCCTTTGTAGCTTTTCCATCTCTGTCTCTTGAAGAGCTCTTTGCTTGACCTGATGCCCCAGTAGTGGAGGGGCCTTTCCTCCCAGAATCCTTTTCTTTATCTCCCGTTTCAGCTTTCTTCAAGGCCTCTCTGCTGTCTTTCTTCAATGAACGTCTTTGTTGGTCCGTCTCCAAGTCAGACTGTGCAAGAGCCATGCTCAATTGTCTCCTCTTCTGACAAACAGACAAGAGCCAAGTCTTAAATATCAAGATCCAAGCAACAGACTTTCTCAGAGGGGTCCAAGAGTCAAAGTATTGGATCATACGAGTCACTGCATCAACCTCCTCTCTGACCTGTACAGCATTCACTGCAACAGCTTTCTTAACCTCACTGTCATCTGATGGAAGTTGAAGAGCATCGTCAGGAGAGACAGGCCACTCACTCTCAGGTTGAAGGAGAAAATGAGGCCCTGACACCCATGTTGCATTCTTGAGAAATGTATCTACTTTCACACCCCTGGAGGCAACATCGGCTGGATTGCTTGCAGTTTCAACATACCTCCATTGAGAAGGGTGTGAGGCCTTGCGAATTTCTGAGACTCGGTTGGCAACAAAGACTCTGAATCTGGTCATCACTCCTATCAGTGAACTTGTAAGATCTGGTCCCTGTAGGAGCTGAGCATTAAGTGAAGTTCCCTGGTAACTCACTCCACAGTCAAAGACAACTCTGATCTTTCCTTTTGTAGGATGGTAGACACCATGGTGCAGAATATACCAGACCTTGCCATCACTATGTTCCACATCCTCTTCAGGCACCCTTTCAGCATAACCTTTGGCAACAAGGTCATTCATGAAGGCCATATAATCAGCATGAAATGAGGAATCCTTTGGAAGCCTCTTCTTCAGGTGTAAGGCACGCTGCTCAATGATTTTCTTATTATTTGGCATGCTAACGTCCCTTTTCCTCAGAGGTAAGTTGATCTGATAGTGGCCATTCACTTGCTTTGCTGAGTTTGTGACCAGTTCCATAAACTTTTGATCTTCTCTTGACATGCCAGTTTGTTCATCCATGCTGCATTCAGGGAAATCTGCCTTAAATTGCTGCTGCCAAAGTTCGTCCAAACACACAACTGACACTCTGTTCACTTGTAACTCTGGCTGCTCACAGTCCATTGCATCTCCACTGTCTCCTTTCAGTGGTCCATTCACAGTCCAACCCAGCATTGTCCTTATTGCATAGGGTCCATTATTAACACTGCGTATGACTTGCAATGGTTCCAAGGCCTTAGAAACATTTGTCCCTATCAACAGCTCAATCCCTGCCTCAATCTCAGGAAAATTGACATGTTTTAAATGAGGCCATCTCTGAAGATCACTCTGTCTCGGAATGTTCCCCTTGTGAACAGGCATGCACATCTGCGTGTAAGCCTTGGGCAGTTCACAGAAGTGCTCCTCATTCAAGCCAGCTACCTCCAGGCCTGACACGATGTGACTGCTCACAACTTTCTCTTGGCCCATTGTCCGTAAAAGAATATGTACCTTCTTCCCTGTAAGGTCAAGCTTGTGCATCAGAGACTCTGTACAGAATACTGCTGTACTGCCTTGGTCCAAGAAAGCATAGGTGGTGACAATCTTGCTCCCCTTTCTGGATTTAACTTGCACTGGAACTATGGGAAGTTTACAATCGTGATCACCAGCCCCAGTATGACCACTTGCCACCAGAGTGCTGTCCACTGACACCTCTGCTTTCCTCTCAGCTAGGTCAGATTCCTTTTCCTTTGGAGGAATGTGAAGTATGGTTGGATGTTTAAGACCACATTTTGCACAGGAAATCCATTTTCTGCAATCTTTGCTGATGTGTCCAATACACAAACAGCCAAAACAGACACCATTGTCCTTCGAGAAGCCAATCTTCTCTTTATGTGCTCTTTTTCCCAACTGAGGACACAAATCCAATGCGTGACCTCCTCCACAGCAAAGACATGTCTTCCTTTCAGTTTGAACATGTTCCTTCCCTTTGGTTCCAGGTTGAGTTTTCTTTCCCACAGGGGCTACAGTGGTAGCAAAACTGGTTCCTTTAATTCCAGAACGAGATTGTGGATTGTGCTTGCTTACACCTTTGTTTGTTGTCAGCGATGGAGCATCCTGTATGTTTCCAAACACTGGGTCAGTTAAGATTCTCACTTGTCTCTCAATGAAATGAGTGATGTCAATGAATGTAGCTCTCTGGCTGCGCCTTTCTTGCAGTTCACAGGCTACAGTTCTCCACTTGTCTCTAAATTTGTAGGGCAGTTTCCTTATAATGGCCAGCATATTGGCAGGCATGTCTAGCTCATGCAAGTATTGCACCTCTTCCATGGCATTACAGCAGCCTCTGAGGAAAAAGCTGTAATCTTGAAGAGCTTTTACATCTTCATTTTTGATCGGAGGCCATGAAAGAGCCCTTTCCCCTCTCTGGATCAATGTGCTGGCAGCTTCTAACAAGCTCTTTTGGATGACCCTTAGTGTGCTGCTCCAGGAAATAGAGTCGGTCACTGTGGCTCGCAGTGTTCCTTTCCACACCATCCTCAAAAGCCTTCATGAATGCATGATATTTTAATGGATCACCATCAAAAGTTGGTATATCTCGCTTGGGCAAAGATGAAAGACATTGCTGCTGTATCAACAGTGTAGTGATTTCATTTTGCTTCCTCATAATACCAAGCATGTTGTTTTGGTTTTCACTTTCTGGACCCATATTTGCATATGACACATTTCCATATTGCATTTGTGTAGTTGCTTGAGCATCATGATACACTGAATGTTGCTGGGGTACATGGCACCCTACAGACATAGGCTTCAAATGAAAGAACTGAGATGGATTTTTCTCCTCAGGCCTTGCTCCTGTATCCAGGTGGTCACGTTTGATTTCCTTTTGTGACATTTGTGAAATAAATGGATTTGCCTTAGCACTGAGGGTTTGTGTTTTTCCTTGTCTTTTTTCCAAATAAGAATTCATCCCATCTGATTGCTTTGTTATAGAGGTTTTCCCACTTAGGATGCTCTGAGATCTGAACACATTTAGCTTAGCCATGTGTGTAGCAATTTCCTCATCCAGTTGAAGCTGCTCCTTCCTTTTACGTAGCCGTTCCTCCTCTTCTTCCAGTTCGTGTTTGTCCTTTAATAATTTTTGTCTTATCTTTAAAGCTGCCAAGTCCGCCTCAGCTTTAAGACGTGCAGATGAAATACTAGAAGCAGCAGACTTTCTTCCTGTTGCAGAGTTTTGTGATCTGGACACTCTGCTTCCCACATTTGACACACTGTCACTTGGCTTTACATCATCTTGTATATCATCTGTCATGATTATGGATGTAGCCTGCATTATTACTTGAGGTTCATCGGCTATTTGAAGAAAAGACACATCTTCATTGATTCCAACAGGATCAGATTGAACACAACTGTCATTGTGGAGCAGTTCCTCTGGTTCACTCAACCATTGTTCAACATGCCCTTTAAATGTGTTGCTGTATTTCACAATGCTGGAAAACCATTCATTTTGTTTCCTCTGTTCATCCTCTGGGAGTAAAGGAATCAACATATTATGTGACATGTTGGCATTTTCACAAAGTTGAATTAAACTCTCTAAAAGGGGTTGTACATGAGAGACGTTTTCCCTTTTTTTCATGAATGATTTCATTTGTGGTATGAGCCCTTTGATTTTATTCACAGTCCTTTTGCGTTCCCGTTGAAGCTTTTCAATTTTATTCACCAACGCCTTTGCAGTGAGTTGAACTTTTCTTTTCCCACACTCCATTTGAGAACTTGCACTACCAGCATTTATTTGACTCATTTTTCCTCTTTTGAGTTCCTTTTCGATGACTTTTTCAATACATTATTTGTGCATTTAAGGACACATCCACAGACCGAAAGGCAATTCATCCAGCAAACATCACATTTCCACATCAACAGCGCAGCGGCAACTTCAGAGAGACCAAGCGGAGATTCCTTATTTTTGCATCACGGAGATAATTCAGCACCGGGAATCAATCAGCCAGTCGTCCCCAGCGGACGCACAGCAGTGAATATGCAAGCCGCATTCCTTCCATTAATACACAGCTTAATGCGTATAAACACCGGTAAGCCTACCTGGCTTCTGTGGTTGGCTTTGACTGCGGCTCCTGAAGTTGTAATAGTTGACAGCCGGTGCCTTCTTCAGTCTTTCACCTCCGATGTTCGCTTTGTTTAATCCCCTTCCAATCGATCCTTGAGCCCATGCGCCATCCGCTGATGTTTCTTTTAATGCCGTTTTTTGTTGACAAAAATGTAGCGACTACTGGCAACAACGTAAAAGTCGCTGAGAGGCTGAGGTTGGGCCTTGTTTGCCGTTTGTCCGACACGCTACCAAAAAGATTCGCTGAGATCAAAACTGTAGGTTTAATAACTTTTATTAATGAAAGTGATCAACTTATTATAACTTGCACAAAATATAGGCTACTCAAAATAATCACAGCGATCAGGTGTAAAACAGCGTTCAGGTGTAAAACAGCGTTCAGGTGTAAAACAGCGGTCAACAAAAAATACGACGACCCACTCACCCTCTGTCTCTTACCAGCTGGCATGCAGGTGAACAGGTGCTTAAATTAACTATAGGATACCACCGCCCATATCCATGTGACCTGATTATCAATCCCCGTGATCGTGCAATAATAAACAAACCAAAATAACCCAAAATATAAAACAAAAGAATTACTACTTTGCAATTCATTCTGGCTCCTACAAGCACACACCCACAAAAAGAGCAACCAAAACATGTGAACAACAAATATAGTAAAAATCTACTTAAAAAAACAAAACAAAACAGAAAAACAAAAGAAAATACCGTTCTTACATGCACAAGGTTAAAGAAAGTGCTCCCTTTTCAAATATTTACTTATTTTGGCACAGTTGACCACTTAGACAAATGCCTATAAAGACAGGCAAACAGTTAAAGGCTAATTTAAGGTAACCCTGAACTATGATTAGTAATTTCAGATGCATAACAATTCCTAGAATCTAATCTTGAGTAAAGGAATATAAACAGAATATTTAAGTTCACTCTGGTAAGTGGCAAAACTTGCAGAAATCAACCACTTGTTTGCATGTTTTTCACACAGGAAATAATAATCTATTAGTGCAAAATGCAGTCACTGAATTTAATCTTCAGTACTTGAATTTTTGGTGAAGTCCAGGTCCAGGTCCATCAGGATTTTCTTAAACCCTTCAATCGTGCACTTGAGGTCCTTAGGGTACGTCAAGTTCAGCACATCAATGAAACAAAACTCATCAGACTTGCAAATGTGATACTTTGTAGGTTTTGCAGAATTTCCACACCTTCAAGTACAACACCAACATCTGCATACATCTCATCTTCAGGACCGGCAGCCTCCACTCGAATCACATAGATGCCCGTTGTTGTCTGTGCAATCCCTGACTCTGCCTCTGCACGTTCACTATCCTGCTGGATAAAACATGAACAATGAGCTGCGTCCCAGTGCTGGTCAAACTGTGATGTTCCAAGTTTCTAAAAATGCAGTTTTACAAACTGAAATTTGAGCAACAACTGAAGCATTCATTTAATGAAAGTGATAGTTGGGGTTCTTATCTATGGTAAGAGTTCACACTTAGCATAGATAGAAATCCAGTACACTCTTACCATCACTGTATCACTACGCTACAATTTCAACTACAAGTTGTCAGAACAAACAGTGACGAGGGCTCTGTTGTGTCGAGCTCCAGAAACAAAGTAGTTAGCAGTTAGCAAGCAAGAGGGTTGGGAAAAGATCCTGGACAATGAATCCCAAAAAATGTGTTGTGCATCCTTCAAAAACTTTTCTCAGCTGTGTCCACACTTGAAATAGTAACACTGTGTTTTAAGACAGGGAAGCAGCTGATGGGTCAAACTGGAGAATCTATTAAACTAGTAAGTAGCAGCTAATGTCACTATATAGGTAAGAACTTGAACTATCACTTTGAACATGCAACAAGCAAAAACGGAAAATGAGCTGCTGTGGACAGGGTCAGCAACACAACATATTTTAGACACTTAAAAAACAGCTCCACCTAAAACAAACAATATTAGATTAAGTGTACGTTATAATATTTTCACCGCTTTACTTTACCGTCAGACTTTACTGAAAGGAAACTGCCTTTACATCATAAAATATTGCCCTATCCAAGCAAAGCAAACTCCATCGCCTCCATCGCTCCATAGTGACTTCAGTGTTTTAAAAAGGACAGTTTAGATTCACCAGAGTCATACAATAACACAAACTGTACTGAAAGGAAAGCAGATGTGCTGTAGTTACTAAAATGACTGATTTTGCCTATGGGGTTTGGTTGTGGCGATGATGTTTTTGATTTTTACGAGAGTTAAAGGTGCTATATATATTTGTCTGGAAAGTACAGTACAGACCAAAAGTTTGGACACACCTTCTCATTCAAAGAGTTTTCTTTATTTTCATGACTATGAAAATTGTAGATTCACACTGAAGGCATCAAAACTATGAATTAACACATGTGGAATTATATACTTAACAAAAAAGTGTGAAACAACTGAAAATATGTCTTATATTCTAGTTTCTTCAAAGTAGCCACCTTTTGCTTTGATTACTGCTTCGCACACTCTTGGCATTCTCTTGATGAGCTTCAAGAGGTAGTCACCTGAAATGGTCTTCCAACAGTCTTGAAGGAGTTCTCAGAGATGCTTAGCACTTGTTGGCCCTTTTGCCTTCACTCTGCGGTCCAGCTCACCCCAAACCATCTCGATTGGGTTCAGGTCCAGTGACTGTGGAGGCCGGGTCATCTGGCGCAGCACCCCATCACTCTCCTTCTTGGTCAAATAGCCCTTACACAGCCTGGAGGTGTGTTTGGGGTCATTGTCCTGTTGAAAAATAAATGACGGTCCAACTAAACGCAAACCGGATGGAATAGCATGCCGCTGCAAGATGCTGTGGTAGCCATGCTGGTTCAGTATGCCTTCAATTTGGAATAAATCCCCAACAGTGTCACCAGCAAAGCACCCCCACACCATCACACCTCCTCCTCCATGCTTCACGGTGGGAACCAGACATGTAGAGTCCATCCGTTCACCTTTTCTGCGTCGCACAAAGACACGGTGGTTGGAACCAAAGATCTCAAATTTGGACTCATCAGACCAAAGCACAGATTTCCACTGGTTTAATGTCCATTCCTTGTGTTCTTTAGCCCAAACAAGTCTCTTCTGCTTGTTGCCTGTCCTTAGCAGTGGTTTCCTAGCAGCTATTCTACCATGAAGGCCTGATTCACACAGTCTCCTCTTAACAGTTGTTCTAGAGATGTGTCTGCTGCTAGAACTCTGTGTGGCATTGACCTGGTCTCTAATCTGAGCTGCTGTTAACCTGCGATGTCTGAGGCTGGTGACTCGGATGAACTTATCCTCCGCAGCAGAGGTGACTCTTGGTCTTCCTTTCCTGGGGCGGTCCTCATGTGAGCCAGTTTCTTTGTACCGCTTGATGGTTTTTGCGACTGCACTTGGGGACACTTTCAAAGTTTTCCCAATTTTTCGGACTGACTGACCTTCAGTTCTTAAAGTAATGATGGCCACTCGTTTTTCTTTACTTAGCTGCTTTTTTCTTGCCATAATACAAATTCTAACAGTCTATTCAGTAGGACTATCAGCTGTGTATCCACCTGACTTCTGCACAACACAACTGATGGTCCCAACCCCATTTATAAGGCAAGAAATCCCACTTATTAAACCTGACAGGGCACACCTGTGAAGTGAAAACCATTTCAGGTGACTACCTCTTGAAGCTCATCAAGAGAATGCAGAGTGTGTGCAAAGCAGTAATCAGAGCAAAAGGTGGCTACTTTGAAGAAACTAGAATATAAGGCGTATTTTCAGTTGTTTTACACTTTTTTGTTAAGTACATATTTCCACATGTGTTAATTCATAGTTTTGATGCCTTCAGTGTGAATCTACAATGTCAATAGTCATGAAAAGAAAGGAAACTCATTGAATGAGAAGGTGTGTCTAAACTTTTGGTCTGTACTGTACATCCTTCAAACATACAGGTTATGGTTTCATATTGCCTAAGATGTTGATTTACGGGACTAAAATAGTCCTTCTCTGTTGAAAGTTCCTGGCATCCACACGCCTGACAAGAAAATGTAGTGAACTGAACATGTGGTGTTTCTAGATTCCTGTGTTTTTGATATATGTGACTCAAAAGGTTCTTCCACCTTGTGAACGTACACGGGCAATCTACATATACACACGGATACCGGCGATTGCTGCCATGGAGGAAATGTTTGAACCTGAAATGTTTTAGCAACTCATAGCTAGTAGATAATGAAATGTCACACACTTTACACGGCCACATTCACATATCTGTGAACACAGACAAAACACATCCTATTAGTTGTGGGGTCATTAACTACACACTATGTGATGATCACATTACATTATACTCTAAAGTCTCGTGTGATTGGCTGAAAAGAGACATGTGATGGTCAGAAGTTACAGATAATTCCCCTTCGAAAAAACAACTTTAAATGAAGCTGTTGCAGGGAAGTCTCATAAAGCCCACACACCAATGCAGTCAAGTTCACACATGACAAGAGCTTTGTAAGTGCAAGTTCAACAGTCTGCAGGTAAACTATACTACACATGTTCTCAATGTGTTTACAACATACTTACAAGATGTCAGAGGTTGCCCTGGCATTCAGCTTCATGTCAAATGATGTTGAATTACGTTCCTGTAAAACACGAACTGCTCTAGTCAGACACTGAATGTATTTGTACTTGACATGTAATTCTACAATATAATGACCCTTTTACTTATCAAATCATAAGCCCAACATGAACCATTTTGACTATTTCTTTTCTTTTTTTTGGTGGTGTCCAGGTTGTGCAGCAGAGTTTGGGTTTGCATCCACCATGTGCAACACATGTACAGGCTAAATTAGCATCTGGCTATTACTGAGTTTCTGAATAGCAGTGTCAAAAATATATGAATTATTGAAAATGATCCTCTGGCACTTTTTAGTCCATGTTAAAGCTCACCTCTCTGGCTGTATATTTCACACCTTCCTACATAAAAACACCTTCAGTCTACTGCTACTGACTATGTCCATCATTAAAATTATAATATATATTCTATACATTCAGAGAGGATTCATTTATTTATATTGTAATTTATTGACATTACATGAGGTAAATACAGTGGCGTCCTGGTTGGTTTTGATAGGCAGATGATGTGTGAGACAGTATCAACTGCAGTAATAAAACATGCACTCACACTGAAAACTGTCAGATGAACTACGTTGAGTATGGATGGAACTCACCAGTAATCAGCCTCGTGCGAGTGTCTCGTGCTCGCTCGTGCTGCGCTGAGGTGGTTGTCAAGATGGCGGCGAGAATTCTGACGTATCTGTTTAGAAACAATTCCACTTCCTGAGTTTGATATGTAAACCAATCTCACACGTTTGAACTAATTGACTTAAACCATATTCAAACCATGTTCATACGTTTTAATTGATCACATTTCATTATTTTTAGAATTACAATATTTCTGCAGATTTTATGAGATTTAAATAAATCCATTTTCAAATTGTGGTGATTGAATGAAAATGACAGAAATCCAAATGCTTAATAATAAATGATGGCATGAATGATGTTTTTGAGTGTATGGAGAGACAATGTCTGATAGAGGAGGAAGAGCTGGAAACATTTTCTCTGTCAGAGCTGATCACACATCTCAACTCAATCTTTGACTTTTTGTTATTTCTAACTGAAGTTTCCTGTAAATGTTGAAAGTTCAACCTGATTAGATTCAATCAGGGTTTCAGAAGGATTGGGATACTGGATTCAGATTGGATCAAAGTCTATCAAAGCCCAACCCCACATTTGAACAGAATAATCAAACAGTAGACTAGAGCGATGTAACGTCCATGTTTGCATGCTGAAAGAGAACGTGCTGCTCTGACCCCCCTCCTCCTTTCAGCCTGCAGCCTGCTGGAGTCCGATGGTTGACACCAGGTCCTTGGAGGTGTAAGTGTGTTTTTCATTTCATTCATGAAAACAAAGCAAACTTCAAACTGTGACATCACTCATTCACATCCTACTGAGGATGAAGATGATGTCATCATCAATCAGATGATCGATCAATAACTGCAGCTGTATTGTGTCTCGTTCTCTCCATCAGATTTCTGTCAACTCACACTGGATCCAAACACAGCACACATAAACCTCGAACTGTCTGACAACAACAGGAAGGTGACATATGTGAAGGAGGATCAGTCATATCCTGATCATCCAGACAGATTTGATTACTGTTATCAGCTGCTGTGTAGAAATGATCTGATTGGTCGCTGTTACTGGGAGGTCGAGTGGAGAGGAAACGTTGATATATCAGTTAGTTACAGAGGAATCAGCAGGAAAGGAAACAGTAAATACTGTTTGTTTGGAGGGAATGATCAGTCCTGGAGGCTGAACTGCTCTGATGATGGTTACTCTGTCTGGCACAATAACATAAAAACATCCATCTCCTCCTCCTCCTCCTCCTCCTCCTCCTCCTCCTCCTCTGTCTCTAACAGAGTAGCAGTGTATGTGGACTGTCCTGCTGGCACTCTGTCCTTCTACAGAGTCTCCTCTGACACACTGATCCACCTCCACACCTTCAACACCACATTCACTCAGCCTCTGTATGCTGGGTTTGGAGTCTACTGGTCTGGTTCAGTGTCTCTGTGTTCTCTGTAGGAGGAAGAGTCTCCTCCTGTTAGAGAAACTTTCTCATGTTATTTAGTACCAACCTGATCTCTCACTGCTTGTAAATGCAGTTTCTAAACCAACATGGTTTCCACATGACTGACAGTTTGTTTGACATTTAAAAAGCTGTAAAAAAGAAGCTGATGTTCTCAGAGCAGATAGCTCAGTCTGTTAGAGGACTGTTTGGAGGTTCGGAGGTCGTGGCTTTGATCCTTATGAGTCTCAGTGTTTTGCCGACTAACTATAACATACATAATGACAGTAAGTATCCGCTGGCCTATAGAGGCTCTTTGTTGTTTTTACTCTTATTTGTTGTTCAATTAGTTGTTTTTTTAATCATATAGTCAATTCAGAAAGCGACATGTTTTTATGTGTCTCTACTGGATGTGCATGTAGAGCTGTAAATAAACATTATGATTCATAGATTCATCAATTCATGGTTTTGTCTATAAAATGTCAGGAAATTGTGTAAATTGTGTAAAATGCTGGTTGTAATTTCACAGAGTCAAAGGCGACGTCTTTAAATGTCTCATTTTGTCTGAACTAAAGTCCAGAACAGTCAAATATTCTGTTTATTATCATGTAAGACAAAGAAAAGCATTCAATCTTCACACCTGAGAAGCTAAAAGCAGAAAATGTTTGCTTCAAAATGACTCAAATGATGATGAAGTGTTAATTTAGTGTTGATGGATAATCAATGAATGGACTAATTGTTGCAGCTCTGGCTGTATGTGAACAGAATATTAGAGGACAAACAGCTGACAGTTTAGCGCCTTACTAAATATCCACAATAAAAAGCTCATTTACAGGATCATCAATCTGTTTACAATCTGTTTGAAATGTTTCTTATTTCCTGTTTTTGTGTTGTACCAAGTAAAGTTGATCATTTGTATGTTTATGTTACTCAGGCAGAAATAAATGGAACTGCAGTATCACCTGTTATGTCCAATAAAAAAGGATCATAAATAATAATAGAAGCTTTCATTTGATCTTTATTGTCAGATTCAGAAAAATGGCACTCTAATAATAAGCTGAACATTATTAATAGTTCTATTGTTTATTCACACACAGTTTAGCGCAGGGTCAGTTTCTCATTTCTACAACCTTCACACAACTCAACTTTGAATGAAAAGTCACATTTTGATATAAATCATCAACATTAATAGTTATATTTGGAAAATGTGCTTTGGACAAAAAGCAAGTGTTTTCTTCTCCAGGAAGAAAACAGTGAAACACGTGTGTCGCTTAACTTTCTGCACACAAAGTGAATACAGACGTCCGTTTGTCTTCTTCTGCTGTGACGATCAGCGGGTCAGAGGTCAGAGGTCAGATCAGGTATGTGACGAGGAGCTGAGAGAGGAAACCAAGAAGAAAGTCAAAAGCTCACAGCTCAACATCCAAACACAGACTGCACACAGAGCTGCAAGCATGGAGGAGAAACCATCACATCTACAGATCCAGGTACAGTTCTCCACTTTACTTTATCACAGAAAAACTCTCATTTTTCTCTTTTTCACTTCATTTGAAAAATGAAGAAAACATCTGGACTCCTGCTGTCAAACTTCATCCAAACTAACAGCTGTTTTCTATTTCCATCATGCTGAACATGCAGGTTTGGAAAAACTAAATCTTTCTCCAAATGTCACCAAACAAGACTTTTACAGTCCGTTAAGAAACTCTTATTATCAGAAATAAACATGTGTCTGATTTTACAGTCCTGAACATTTTCACATGTTGGAAAATCAAACTTTATTTGTGTCGCAGCTTTACAATCTACATTTATGTTGAAATCTGAACCGTATATTTGCTTCTTTATTTCAGGGATTTTTGTATATTTGCTGCTTTTATGTTGTTCTTTTAATATCTGGATGTCTCTGCTTCTGATTGGACATTTATCTCCAATCAAAAAGACAAATCACATCTGTTTCTGCTCTTATAATAATAATAATAATAATAATAATGTCTTTAAATGGTAAATGTATAACTGTTTCATGGCAGTCTTCTACATTTTGCAGAACATATTTTTACTGTGTGAGTATTTGAAACATTGGAAATGATCTGAAGACGTAATTTGTACTGTTTTTTTTTTCATTGATTTATTTCTATTGTTACTGTTATCAAAATGATAATTACACGGAACACAGTGATAACGGTAAATGAAAATCAATCAATGACTACAGGAGTAAATATTGACATGTTTACCATAAGATGGTGTTTGTTTGCCGGCGGTCATGAAGCCTCTATACCTGTCCGCGGAGGGCCGAACCCACGAGAGGAGCCACGAGCCAAAGGACCCTATTGGCTCTCTCTGCCTCGCTGTCTGGCTGCAGGTTTCTGCTCAGATTCTCCCTCTTGCAGGACGGACCATGACAACAAGGAACAAACCGTTTCTGATTCATGGATCCATTAGTTTTATTGATCATACAAGTGTCGAGTCTATGAAATGTTAGAAAGTCATGAAAAAGGCCGACAGTCGTTCTCAGAGTCGACAGTTATGTTTATTTAGTCTGAGTAAAGTCCAGAAGAGATTCAACCGACACCAGAGGTGGAAGAAGTACTCAGATCCTTTACTTCACTACACAATACTGCATGTACAAATACTCCATTACAAGTAAAAGTCCTGCATTAAAACCCTACTACAGTAAAAGTATTCATTCATTAATTACTGCAATACTTTAACTACATCAAGCTCATAATACTTATGTACTTTTACTGCAATACTTTAACTACATCAAGCTCATAATACTTATGTACTTTTACTGCAATACTTTAACTACATCAAGCTCATAATACTTATGTACTTTTACTGCAATACTTTAACTACATCAAGCTCATAATACTTATGTACTTTTACTGCAGTACTTTAACTACATCAAGCTCATAATACTTATGTACTTTTACTGCAATACTTTAACTAGGATTTTTCATGCAGGACTTTTACTTGTAATGGAGTATTTGTACATCGCTGTATTGGTATTTTTACTGCAGTAAAGTATTTCTTCCACTGCTGGTATTGTATGTTATTTAATTGATCAGTGATCAGTGTATCTGCTGCCCCCTGCAGGCTGCTTTCAGATCGGTTTCTATTGGCAGTCGGCTGTGGGCGGGACCAGATGCTGCGACCAATAGGAGCGGACCTGGAGCGTTACCAGGGAAACAGCGTACAATGCTGGAGACGGAGAGACAGCAGGCTAGTTAGCTAACAGGCTAGTCAGCTTCGCTAGTTAGCGGATAGTTGATCAGCAGCGGCGGATAAATATTTAAAAATCTGCGTTAAACTTATAAACTGAAGGCCGGAGTTTGATGAGCAGCCTGCGGTCGCCGCTCCGGTCTGTTTGTCGGTGTTAGCCAGCTAACATGGCCTTAGCAGTGTCCGGCTAACGAGGCTAGCAGATTAGCACGCTAAATAGGCAGGCTCAGCGCGCTGTGGCCGGGGAGCAACGCGCTAACACGGGCCGAGTCCTCTGCCGGGATGGATGTGAGTTAACAGCCGGACCGGGACGCTCTCAGCCGGGCGGTGCTTCTCTCTGCGGGTCAGCTCAGCAGCAGCCGGGTTCTCCCGGGGGAGGGCACGGCTGCACGCCGCCGGTCGAGCCCGGAGTCTGGGATGAGAGGAGATGCTGCGGACCGGAGGGCCGATCCACATCCCGAGTCCCGGTAACCCGTTAACCCGTTAACCCGAGCTAAACAGGTGAGCTGCCGCTGCTACCTGCATGTTTCAGGTGTCTGAACCTCTGCTGTAGTCCAGCTGTTTAAATGATTAATTATGTAGATATTAGTAACATCAGTCATAATACAGTCATTACGGTATTATCGAACCGCTACAGGAATATCTGGTGATGTGATTATTGAACTGCAGCTGATGAGTATTTTCATCATGGATTAATCTGATAGTTTTTCTCTTCCCAAATCCCAAAGGAGATGAAAGTCAAGTTAATTTTATTTATAAAGCGCCAAATCAAACCAGAAGTTATCTCAGGACTCTTTCCACATAGAGCAGACTGAACTCTTTCATCTACAGAGACCCAACAGTCCTCCATCAGCAGCAGGAAAAACTCTCCTTTAACAGGACCGGACACTAGGTGGCGCCATCTGGGTTGAGAGAGAAAGATGGAGGGAGACACAGAGAAGCATAATAACAACGATAATAACAATAACAACAATATTAATGATAGAAGTATGACAAATAATAATATCAGCAGCATCAAAAAACTATAAGCTTTATCAAAAAGGAAAGTTTGAAGCCTACTCTTAAACATAGAGAGGGTGTCTGCACCCCGGACCCAATCTGGTAGATGGTTCCACAGGAGAGGAGCCTGATAGCTGAAGGCTCTGCCTCCCATTCTACTTTTAAAGACTGTAGGAACCACCAGTAAGCTGCATACTGGGAGCGCAGTGTTCTAGTGGGATAATACGGTACTATGAGCTCTTCAAGATATGATGGTGCCTGACCATTAAGGGCTTTGTAAGTTAGGAGAAGGATTTTAAAGTCAATTCTAGATTTTACAGGAAGCCAATGCAGCGAAGCTAAAATGGGAGAAATGTGGTCTCTTTTTCTAGTTTTAGTCAGAACACGTGCAGCTGCATTCTGGACCAGCTGGAGAGTCTTTAGAGACTTGTTAGAGCAGCCTGATAATAAGGAATTGCAATAATCCAGCCTAGAAGTAACAAATGCGTGAACTAGTTTTTCTGCATCTTTTAGGGACAGGATGTGCCTGATTTTTGTGATATTACGTAAGTGAAAAAAGGCAGTCCTTGACATTTGATTTATGTGGGAGTTAAAGGACATATCCTGATCAAAGATAACCTGACGGTGGTGCTGGAGGCCAGGGTAATGCAGTGAAGAGGGGTGAGGAGCAGTGAGGAGGTGTAGATGTCTCATGCTGTCTGTGTGCAGGATGGACGTGTGCAGCAGGAACCTGAACCGCACGGCGCCGGTCGGTGACGAGGTGCCGCAGCGAGCCGACGTGCCGCTCTGCTCTCGCACTAACGGATGGAGTTGGCCTCCTCACCCCTTCCAGCTGCTGGCCTGGCTGCTCTACGTCTACTTCGCCGTCACCGGCCTCGGCGTGTTCGTCCCGCTGCTGCCGGCACACTGGATCCCTGCAGGCTACATCGTATCCTTCCACCGAGCACAAACGTTATTGATTGATTTTATTGATTGGCTCATTTAAAGATGTGTAAGGTGTAAACCAGTAAAGTGATGTGTAGGATGATCAGGGTGATGTCGGGGCCTCCTGTGCTGTAAATTACTGTAAAACATAAAACATCACACATAAATGTATATTTATGTCACATGACACATAAATCTGTCACATGTCTCTAATCTTCTGATTAACATCACTACATACGATGTTGATTTAGTTCATATCAATCCATTCAGGCTTTTACAACACAGGATGAGTCTCAGTGTTTTAGTCATGTTGTGGTCATGTGATGAACATGTTGTGATCATGTGATGAACATGTTGTGGTCATGTGATGAACATGTTGTGGTCATGTGATGAACATGTTGTGGTCATGTGATGATCATGTTGTGATCATGTGATGAACATGTTGTGGTCATGTGATGAACATGTTGTGGTCATGTTGTGATCATGTTGTGATCATGTGATGAACATGTGATCATGTTATGAACATGTTGTGATCATGTGATGAACATGTTGTGATCATGTGATGAACATGTTGTGGTCATGTGATGAACATGTTGTGGTCATGTTGTGATCATGTTGTGATCATGTGATGAACATGTGATCATGTTATGAACATGTTGTGATCATGTGATGAACATGTTGTGATCATGTGATGAACATGTTGTGATCATGTGATGAACATGTTGTGGTCATGTGATGAACATGTTGTGGTCATGTTGTGATCATGTTGTGATCATGTGATGAACATGTGATCATGTTATGAACATGTTGTGATCATGTGATGAACATGTTGTGATCATGTTGTGATCATGTGATGAACATGTTGTGGTCATGTGATGAACTTGTGGTCATGTGATGAACATGTTGTGATCATGTGATGAACATGTTGTGGTCATGTTGTGATCATGTGATGAACATGTTGTGGTCATGTGATGAACTTGTGGTCATGTGATGAACATGTTGTGATCATGTGATGAACATGTTGTGGTCATGTGATGAACATGTTGTGGTCATGTTGTGATCATGTTGTGATCATGTGATGAACATGTGATCATGTTATGAACATGTGATCATGTGATGAACATGTTGTGATCATGTGATGAACATGTTGTGGTCATGTTGTGATCATGTGATGAACATGTTGTGGTCATGTGATGAACTTGTGGTCATGTGATGAACATGTTGTGGTCATGTTGTGATCATGTGATGAACATGTTGTGGTCATGTTGTGATCATGTGATGAACATGTGGTCATGTGATGATCATGTTGTGATCATGTTATGAACATGTGATCATGTTATGAACATGTTGTGATCATGTGATGAACATGTGATCATGTGATGAACATGTGGTCATGTGATGATCATGTTGTGATCATGTTATGAACATGTTGTGGTCATGTGATGAACATGTTGTGATCATGTTATGAACATGTTGTGGTCATGTTATGAACATGTTGTGGTCATGTGATGAACATGTTGTGATCATGTTGTGGTCATGTGATGAACATGTGGTCATGTGATGAACATGTTGTGGTCATGTTGTGATCATGTGATGAACATGTTGTGATCATGTGATGAACATGTGGTCATGTGATGAACATGTTGTGATCATGTTGTGGTCATGTGATGAACATGTGGTCATGTGATGAACATGTGGTCATGTGATGAACATGTTGTGGTCATGTTGTGGTCATGTGATGAACATGTTGTGGTCATGTGATGAACATGTTGTGGTCATGTTGTGGTCATGTGATGAACATGTTGTGGTCATGTGATGAACATGTTGTGGTCATGTGATGAACATGTGGTCATGTGATGAACATGTGGTCATGTGATGAACATGTTGTGGTCATGTGATCATGTGATGAACATGTTGTGGTCATGTGATGATCATGTTGTGATCATGTGATGAACATGTTGTGGTCATGTGATGATCATGTGATCATGTTGTGATCATGTTATGAACATGTGATCATGTGATGAACATGTGATCATGTGATGAACATGTTGTGATCATGTGATGAACATGTTGTGGTCATGTGATGATCATGTTGTGGTCATGTGATGAACATGTGGTCATGTTGTGGTCATGTGGTCATGTGATGAACATGTTGTGGTCATGTGATGAACATGTTGTGATCATGTTATGAACATGTTGTGATCATGTGATGAACATGTTGTGGTCATGTGATGAACTTGTGGTCATGTGATGAACATGTGGTCATGTTGTGATCATGTGATGAACATGTTGTGGTCATGTTGTGATCATGTGATGAACATGTGGTCATGTGATGATCATGTTGTGATCATGTTATGAACATGTGATCATGTTATGAATATGTTGTGATCATGTGATGAACATGTGATCATGTGATGAACATGTGGTCATGTGATGATCATGTTGTGATCATGTTATGAACATGTTGTGGTCATGTGATGAACATGTTGTGATCATGTGATGAACATGTTGTGGTCATGTGATGATCATGTTGTGATCATGTTATGAACATGTTGTGGTCATGTGATGAACATGTTGTGATCATGTTGTGGTCATGTGATGAACATGTGGTCATGTGATGAACATGTTGTGGTCATGTTGTGATCATGTGATGAACATGTTGTGATCATGTGATGAACATGTGGTCATGTGATGAACATGTTGTGATCATGTTGTGGTCATGTGATGAACATGTGGTCATGTGATGAACATGTTGTGGTCATGTGATGAACATGTTGTGATCATGTTATGAACATGTTGTGATCATGTGATGAACATGTTGTGGTCATGTGATGAACTTGTGGTCATGTGATGAACATGTGGTCATGTTGTGATCATGTGATGAACATGTTGTGGTCATGTTGTGATCATGTGATGAACATGTGGTCATGTGATGATCATGTTGTGATCATGTTATGAACATGTGATCATGTTATGAACATGTTGTGATCATGTGATGAACATGTGATCATGTGATGAACATGTGGTCATGTGATGATCATGTTGTGATCATGTTATGAACATGTTGTGGTCATGTGATGAACATGTTGTGATCATGTGATGAACATGTTGTGGTCATGTGATGATCATGTTGTGATCATGTTATGAACATGTTGTGGTCATGTGATGAACATGTTGTGATCATGTTGTGGTCATGTGATGAACATGTGGTCATGTGATGAACATGTTGTGGTCATGTTGTGATCATGTGATGAACATGTTGTGATCATGTGATGAACATGTGGTCATGTGATGAACATGTTGTGATCATGTTGTGGTCATGTGATGAACATGTGGTCATGTGATGAACATGTGGTCATGTTGTGGTCATGTGATGAACATGTTGTGGTCATGTGATGAACATGTTGTGGTCATGTTGTGGTCATGTGATGAACATGTTGTGGTCATGTTGTGGTCATGTGATGAACATGTTGTGGTCATGTGATGAACATGTTGTGGTCATGTTGTGGTCATGTGATGAACATGTTGTGGTCATGTGATGAACATGTTGTGGTCATGTGATGAACATGTTGTGGTCATGTGATGAACATGTGGTCATGTGATGAACATGTGGTCATGTGATGAACATGTTGTGGTCATGTGATCATGTGATGAACATGTTGTGGTCATGTGATGATCATGTTGTGATCATGTGATGAACATGTTGTGGTCATGTGATGATCATGTGATCATGTTGTGATCATGTTATGAACATGTGATCATGTGATGAACATGTGATCATGTGATGAACATGTTGTGATCATGTGATGAACATGTTGTGGTCATGTGATGATCATGTTGTGGTCATGTGATGAACATGTGGTCATGTTGTGGTCATGTGGTCATGTGATGAACATGTTGTGGTCATGTGATGAACATGTTGTGATCATGTTATGAACATGTTGTGATCATGTGATGAACATGTTGTGGTCATGTGATGAACTTGTGGTCATGTGATGAACATGTGGTCATGTTGTGATCATGTGATGAACATGTTGTGGTCATGTTGTGATCATGTGATGAACATGTGGTCATGTGATGATCATGTTGTGATCATGTTATGAACATGTGATCATGTTATGAACATGTTGTGATCATGTGATGAACATGTGATCATGTGATGAACATGTGGTCATGTGATGATCATGTTGTGATCATGTTATAAACATGTTGTGGTCATGTGATGAACATGTTGTGATCATGTGATGAACATGTTGTGGTCATGTGATGATCATGTTGTGATCATGTTATGAACATGTTGTGGTCATGTGATGAACATGTTGTGATCATGTTGTGGTCATGTGATGAACATGTGGTCATGTGATGAACATGTTGTGGTCATGTTGTGATCATGTGATGAACATGTGATCATGTGATGAACATGTGGTCATGTGATGAACATGTTGTGATCATGTTGTGGTCATGTGATGAACATGTGGTCATGTGATGAACATGTGGTCATGTGATGAACATGTTGTGGTCATGTGATGAACATGTTGTGATCATGTTATGAACATGTTGTGATCATGTGATGAACATGTTGTGGTCATGTGATGAACTTGTGGTCATGTGATGAACATGTGGTCATGTTGTGATCATGTGATGAACATGTTGTGGTCATGTTGTGATCATGTGATGAACATGTGGTCATGTGATGATCATGTTGTGATCATGTTATGAACATGTGATCATGTTATGAACATGTTGTGATCATGTGATGAACATGTGATCATGTGATGAACATGTGGTCATGTGATGATCATGTTGTGATCATGTTATGAACATGTTGTGGTCATGTGATGAACATGTTGTGATCATGTGATGAACATGTTGTGGTCATGTGATGATCATGTTGTGATCATGTTATGAACATGTTGTGGTCATGTGATGAACATGTTGTGATCATGTTGTGGTCATGTGATGAACATGTGGTCATGTGATGAACATGTTGTGGTCATGTTGTGATCATGTGATGAACATGTTGTGATCATGTGATGAACATGTGGTCATGTGATGAACATGTTGTGATCATGTTGTGGTCATGTGATGAACATGTGGTCATGTGATGAACATGTGGTCATGTTGTGGTCATGTGATGAACATGTTGTGGTCATGTGATGAACATGTTGTGGTCATGTTGTGGTCATGTGATGAACATGTTGTGGTCATGTTGTGGTCATGTGATGAACATGTTGTGGTCATGTGATGAACATGTTGTGGTCATGTTGTGGTCATGTGATGAACATGTTGTGGTCATGTGATGAACATGTTGTGGTCATGTGATGAACATGTGGTCATGTGATGAACATGTTGTGGTCATGTGATGAACATGTTGTGATCATGTGATGAACATGTTGTGGTCATGTGATGATCATGTGATCATGTTGTGATCATGTTATGAACATGTGATCATGTGATGAACATGTGATCATGTGATGAACATGTTGTGATCATGTGATGAACATGTTGTGGTCATGTGATGATCATGTTGTGGTCATGTGATGAACATGTGGTCATGTTGTGGTCATGTGGTCATGTGATGAACATGTTGTGGTCATGTGATGAACATGTTGTGATCATGTTATGAACATGTTGTGATCATGTGATGAACATGTTGTGGTCATGTGATGAACTTGTGGTCATGTGATGAACATGTGGTCATGTTGTGATCATGTGATGAACATGTGGTCATGTGATGATCATGTTGTGATCATGTTATGAACATGTGATCATGTTATGAACATGTTGTGATCATGTGATGAACATGTGATCATGTGATGAACATGTGGTCATGTGATGATCATGTTGTGATCATGTTATGAACATGTTGTGGTCATGTGATGAACATGTTGTGATCATGTGATGAACATGTTGTGGTCATGTGATGATCATGTTGTGATCATGTTATGAACATGTTGTGGTCATGTGATGAACATGTTGTGATCATGTTGTGGTCATGTGATGAACATGTGGTCATGTGATGAACATGTTGTGGTCATGTTGTGATCATGTGATGAACATGTTGTGATCATGTGATGAACATGTGGTCATGTGATGAACATGTTGTGATCATGTTGTGGTCATGTGATGAACATGTGGTCATGTGATGAACATGTGGTCATGTGATGAACATGTTGTGGTCATGTGATGAACATGTTGTGATCATGTTATGAACATGTTGTGATCATGTGATGAACATGTTGTGGTCATGTGATGAACTTGTGGTCATGTGATGAACATGTGGTCATGTTGTGATCATGTGATGAACATGTTGTGGTCATGTTGTGATCATGTGATGAACATGTGGTCATGTGATGATCATGTTGTGATCATGTTATGAACATGTGATCATGTTATGAACATGTTGTGATCATGTGATGAACATGTGATCATGTGATGAACATGTGGTCATGTGATGATCATGTTGTGATCATGTTATGAACATGTTGTGGTCATGTGATGAACATGTTGTGATCATGTGATGAACATGTTGTGGTCATGTGATGATCATGTTGTGATCATGTTATGAACATGTTGTGGTCATGTGATGAACATGTTGTGATCATGTTGTGGTCATGTGATGAACATGTGGTCATGTGATGAACATGTTGTGGTCATGTTGTGATCATGTGATGAACATGTTGTGATCATGTGATGAACATGTGGTCATGTGATGAACATGTTGTGATCATGTTTTGGTCATGTGATGAACATGTGGTCATGTGATGAACATGTGGTCATGTGATGAACATGTTGTGGTCATGTTGTGGTCATGTGATGAACATGTTGTGGTCATGTGATGAACATGTTGTGGTCATGTTGTGGTCATGTGATGAACATGTTGTGGTCATGTGATGAACATGTGGTCATGTGATGAACATGTTGTTGTCATGTTGTGGTCATGTGATGAACATGTTGTGGTCATGTGATGAACATGTGGTCATGTGATGAACATGTTGTGGTCATGTTGTGATCATGTGATGAACATGTTGTGGTCATGTGATGATCATGTTGTGATCATGTGATGAACATGTTGTGGTCATGTGATGATCATGTGATCATGTTGTGATCATGTTATGAACATGTGATCATGTGATGAACATGTGATCATGTGATGAACATGTTGTGATCATGTGATGAACATGTTGTGGTCATGTGATGATCATGTTGTGGTCATGTGATGAACATGTGGTCATGTTGTGGTCATGTGGTCATGTGATGAACATGTTGTGGTCATGTGATGAACATGTTGTGATCATGTTATGAACATGTTGTGATCATGTGATGAACATGTTGTGGTCATGTGATGAACATGTTGTGGTCATGTTGTGGTCGTGATGAACATGTGGTCATGTTGTGGTCATGTGGTCATGTGATGAACATGTGATCATGTTATGAACATGTTGTGGTCATGTGATGAACATGTTGTGATCATGTTGTGATCATGTTGTGGTCATGTGATGAACATGTTGTGGTCATGTTGTGGTCATGTTGTGGTCATGTGATGAACATGTGGTCATGTTGTGGTCATGTGATCATGTGATGAACATGTGGTCATGTTGTGATCATGTTATGAACATGTTGTGGTCATGTGGTCATGTAATGAACATGTTGTGATCATGTGATGATCTTGTGATGAACATGTGGTCATGTTGTGGTCATGTGATGAACATGTTGTGATCATGTGATGAACATGTTGTGGTCATGTGATGAACATGTTGTGGTCATGTTGTGGTCATGTGATGAACATGTGGTCATGTGATGAACATGTGATCATGTGATGAACATGTGGTCATGTGATGAACATGTTGTGGTCATGTGATGAACATGTGGTCATGTGATGAACATGTTGTGGTCATGTGATGAACATGTGGTCATGTGATGAACATGTGATCATGTTATGAACATGTTGTCATGTGATGATCATGTTGTGATCATGTTATGAACATGTGATCATGTTATGAACATGTTGTGATCATGTGATGAACATGTGATCATGTGATGAACATGTGGTCATGTGATGATCATGTTGTGATCATGTTATGAACATGTTGTGGTCATGTGATGAACATGTTGTGATCATGTGATGAACATGTTGTGGTCATGTGATGATCATGTTGTGATCATGTTATGAACATGTTGTGGTCATGTGATGAACATGTTGTGATCATGTTGTGGTCATGTGATGAACATGTGGTCATGTGATGAACATGTTGTGGTCATGTTGTGATCATGTGATGAACATGTTGTGATCATGTGATGAACATGTGGTCATGTGATGAACATGTTGTGATCATGTTTTGGTCATGTGATGAACATGTGGTCATGTGATGAACATGTGGTCATGTGATGAACATGTTGTGGTCATGTTGTGGTCATGTGATGAACATGTTGTGGTCATGTGATGAACATGTTGTGGTCATGTTGTGGTCATGTGATGAACATGTTGTGGTCATGTGATGAACATGTGGTCATGTGATGAACATGTGGTCATGTTGTGGTCATGTGATGAACATGTTGTGGTCATGTGATGAACATGTGGTCATGTGATGAACATGTTGTGGTCATGTTGTGATCATGTGATGAACATGTTGTGGTCATGTGATGATCATGTTGTGATCATGTGATGAACATGTTGTGGTCATGTGATGATCATGTGATCATGTTGTGATCATGTTATGAACATGTGATCATGTGATGAACATGTGATCATGTGATGAACATGTTGTGATCATGTGATGAACATGTTGTGGTCATGTGATGATCATGTTGTGGTCATGTGATGAACATGTGGTCATGTTGTGGTCATGTGGTCATGTGATGAACATGTTGTGGTCATGTGATGAACATGTTGTGATCATGTTATGAACATGTTGTGATCATGTGATGAACATGTTGTGGTCATGTGATGAACATGTTGTGGTCATGTTGTGGTCGTGATGAACATGTGGTCATGTTGTGGTCATGTGGTCATGTGATGAACATGTGATCATGTTATGAACATGTTGTGGTCATGTGATGAACATGTTGTGATCATGTTGTGATCATGTTGTGGTCATGTGATGAACATGTTGTGGTCATGTTGTGGTCATGTTGTGGTCATGTGATGAACATGTGGTCATGTTGTGGTCATGTGATCATGTGATGAACATGTGGTCATGTTGTGATCATGTTATGAACATGTTGTGGTCATGTGGTCATGTTATGAACATGTGATCATGTGATGATCATGTGATGAACATGTGGTCATGTTGTGGTCATGTGATGAACATGTTGTGATCATGTGATGAACATGTTGTGGTCATGTGATGAACATGTTGTGGTCATGTTGTGGTC
Organism: Thunnus albacares; assembly: GCF_914725855.1. Classification (NCBI taxonomy): domain Eukaryota; kingdom Metazoa; phylum Chordata; class Actinopteri; order Scombriformes; family Scombridae; genus Thunnus; species Thunnus albacares. The sequence goes on from NC_058106.1 coordinate 40,549,802, forward strand.
ATGTGATGAACATGTGGTCATGTGATGAACATGTGATCATGTGATGAACATGTGGTCATGTGATGAACATGTTGTGGTCATGTGATGAACATGTGGTCATGTGATGAACATGTTGTGGTCATGTGATGAACATGTGGTCATGTGATGAACATGTGATCATGTTATGAACATGTTGTGGTCATGTGATGAACATGTTGTGGTCATGTGATGAACATGTTGTGGTCATGTGATGAACATGTGATCATGTGATGAACATGTGGTCATGTGATGAACATGTTGTGATCATGTGATGAACATGTTGTGGTCATGTGATGAACATGTTGTGATCATGTGATGAACATGTTGTGGTCATGTGATGAACATGTGGTCATGTGATGAACATGTGATCATGTGATGAACATGTTGTGGTCATGTGATGAACATGTTGTGATCATGTGATGAACATGTTGTGGTCATGTGATGAACATGTGGTCATGTGATGAACATGTGATCATGTGATGAACATGTTGTGGTCATGTGATGAACATGTTGTGATCATGTGATGAACA
>NC_058106.1:40560349-40574495 GCF_914725855.1 Thunnus albacares
ATAGTATAACAGTATAGTAGTATAATAGAGTAATAGTGTAGTATAGTGTAGTAGTATAGTAGTATAATAGAGTAATAGTATAGTATAGTGTAATAGTATAATAGTATAGTAGTATAATAGAGTAATAGTATAGTATAGTGTAATAGTATAGTAGTATAATACAGTAATAGTATAGTATAGTGTAATAGTATAATAGTATAGTAGTATAATAGAGTAATAGTATAGTATAGTGTAAGTGTAATAGTATAGTAGTATAATAGAGTTATAGTATAGTGTAGTAGTATAGTAGTATAATAGAGTAATAGTATAGTAGTATAATAGAGTTATAGTATAGTGTAGTAGTATAATAGAGTAATAGTATAGTATAGTGTAATAGTATAGTAGTATAATACAGTAATAGTATAGTGTAATAGTGTAATAGTATAGTAGTATAATAGAGTTATAGTATAGTGTAGTAGTATAGTAGTATAATAGTGTAATAGTATAGTAGTATAATAGAGTTATAGTATAGTGTAGTAGTATAGTAGTATAATAGAGTAATAGTATAGTATAGTGTAATAGTGTAATAGTATAGTAGTATAATAGAGTAATAGTATAGTATAGTGTAATAGTGTAATAGTATAGTAGTATAATAGAGTAATAGTATAGTATAGTGTAATAGTATAGTAGTATAATACAGTAATAGTGTAGTATAGTGTAATAGTATAGTAGTATAATAGAGTAATAGTATAGTATAGTGTAGTAGTATAGTAGTATAATAGAGTAATAGTGTAGTATAGTGTAATAGTATAATAGTATAGTAGTATAATAGAGTAATAGTATAGTATAGTGTAATAGTATAATAGTATAGTAGTATAATAGAGTTATAGTATAGTGTAGTAGTATAATAGAGTAATAGTATAGTATAGTGTAATAGTATAGTAGTATAATACAGTAATAGTATAGTGTAATAGTGTAATAGTATAGTAGTATAATAGAGTTATAGTATAGTGTAGTAGTATAGTAGTATAATAGTGTAATAGTATAGTAGTATAATAGAGTTATAGTATAGTGTAGTAGTATAGTAGTATAATAGAGTAATAGTATAGTATAGTGTAATAGTGTAATAGTATAGTAGTATAATAGAGTAATAGTATAGTATAGTGTAATAGTGTAATAGTATAGTAGTATAATAGAGTAATAGTATAGTATAGTGTAATAGTATAGTAGTATAATACAGTAATAGTGTAGTATAGTGTAGTATAGTGTAATAGTATAGTAGTATAATAGAGTAATAGTATAGTATAGTGTAGTAGTATAGTAGTATAATAGAGTAATAGTGTAGTATAGTGTAATAGTATAATAGTATAGTAGTATAATAGAGTAATAGTATAGTGTAATAGTATAATAGTATAGTAGTATAATAGAGTAATAGTGTAGTATAGTGTAATAGTATAATAGTATAGTAGTATAATAGAGTAATAGTGTAGTATAGTGTAATAGTATAATAGTATAGTAGTATAATAGAGTAATAGTGTAGTATAGTGTAATAGTGTAGTAGTATAGTAGTATAATAGAGTAATAGTGTAGTATAGTGTAATAGTGTAGTAGTATAGTATAGTAGTATAGTATATTCTAATAGTATAGTAGTATAGTATAGTGTAATAGTATAATAGAGTAATAGTGTAGTATAGTGTAATAGTGCAGTAGTATAGTATAGTAGTATAGTATATTCTAATAGTATAGTAGTATAGTATAGTGTAATAGTATAGTAGTATAATAGAGTAATAGTGTAGTATAGTAGTATAGTGTAGTAGTATAATACAGTAATAGTGTAGTATAGTAGTATAGTGTAGTAGTACAGTAGTATAATAGAGTAATAGTGCAGTAGTATAGTATAGTGTAGTAATATAGTAGTATAGTAGAGTAATAGTGTAATAGTATAGTATATTGTAATAGTATAATAGAGTAATTGAGTAATATAGTAAAAGCAGTGTTTGACTGTAACATGGAAACAAGCAGCAACAGATTCAGACTCTCAGTATTTTCAGCATCTCGTGTTCGAGCTGTTAAAACCTAAAGATTTATATTTGAAATGAGTTTTAACTTTAATCAGAAGGTTTGAAGAACAGTTACCTTCTTAAATTTGTTACATTATTTTTAAAATAAATCCATCAACAAACTGATCACAGTAATCTGAATCTGAATCAGCAGCTGTTTGTGGTTTGGACCAATCGTGGTGTTTGGTGTGACGACAACTGACAACAAACACAATGCCATAAACTGTTCCCAACTGTTACCAAACGTTCCCAAATGTTCCCAAATGTTCCCAGATGTTCCCAGATGAGGTTTGATTCAGTGAGTCAGGAGACATAATCTGCCTCAAACATCCAACTAGATTTATTTTAATAACATTATTGATGATTTTATTTGCTGCTGATGTTGAGCTGAAAGTTTATTTAATAGAACGTTGAGTCCTCATGGTTCTCATGTTCAGCTGAACTCTAGTTGCAGGAAGTCGTTCCGTACGACTCTTCACTGGCAGCAGTTTAAATAAATCCCATTATTTTACATTAAACATCTCTTCTCCAGCAGAGCCCACCAGTGTGTCCGCCGTGTCTCTGGGTCAACGCCTTCCCTTCCCAGCGTTCCCTCTGAGGGCCTCCCTGCCCCCCCTGGCCCCCGTCCAGGCCGCCGCCCCCCCCGCTGAATACCACTCGGACTCCGCCGAGTCTCTGGAGGAGATCCCGGTGGCGTTGGCCAAACTGGGCTCCTCCTCTTCTGCCGGAGACGCCTCCTCGTCCTCCCGCAGAGCCGTGGCAGCGCTCCCCCCGCCGTCCCCCCAGCCCAGGACTAACAGGAAGGCCGCCTCCGCCCGCAGCAATAAGAGCGCGGCGGAGCTGAGGTTCGAGATGGCGTCCGCCCAGCCGCCGCCGATGTTCGTCAGCCGGGCCAGCAGAGAGGCGGCGGAGACCCGGGAGGAAGGCCTGAGCCTGGGCAGGAGGCAGACCGGCTCCAGGCCGGGGTCCAGATCCGGGTCCAGGCCGGGGTCCAGATCCGGGTCCAGGCCGGGGTCCCGGGCGTCGCTGGGCTCGGCGTCCTGGATGGAGCGGTGACCGCTGCTCTCTCGAACTGTTTTGTATCTGTGAATATTTATTGGTTTTGATGATTTTTTATTTTTGAACGAGCTGCAGCACAATCTTTCTACGTATCAGCGTCTTTGTACCGGGAGGGAAGCAGAAGGAGCTTTGTTGAGACACCGTCGCTCCCCGCCATCGCTGTCGGCTCCTCTGCTGCGTCTCTCGCTGGTCTCCATGGTAACCTGGGGCCAGAAGGGTTTACATCACTTCCTGTCCGTTCCACCAGTCTGTCACAACAACAACAACCAAAACACTACAGTACCCCGATGCTAATGCTAATGCTAATGCTAACTCCCAGCATGCATTCCTGTCCAGTGGAACTCCAGAACGGCCAAAACTGAATAAATAAATAAAATCACTGAGTCCAGTATTGATCATTAATGAGTCTATAAACAGTTCATAATAATCTATGATGCAGCAGATATTAGTGTTATTAATATATTAATCAATAACTAAAGTGTTTACAAACAGATAATCAATGACAAATAAAACAACTGTAATAAAATAAAATGTTAAAATAAATACTGAACATTAATAAACACTGAAAACGTCCAAATATAAGTTATTACTGTTTATTAACTGATTATTAATGATCAATCTGCACTAAACCTATTGATCGATTGGTTTATAAACCAACAGAAAACTCAAAGAGATTCAGTTCACTATAACATACAACCTTCATCATCATCATCATCATCATCATCATCATCATTTCACTGAAGTGTCTCCTGCTGGATGTTTGTGACTTTTTCACCTGTCAGCTGATTTTATCTGTTTATCAATAAATGATGAAAACTGATCAGTTTGTAGTCGTTTTGTTATATCTGAATGAAAACACACTCCTACACACACACACACACACACACACACACACACTCCTACACACACACACACACACACACACACACACACTCCTACACACACACACACTCACACACACACACACACACACTCCTACACACACACACACACACACACACACACTCCTATACACTCCTACACACACACACACACACACTCCTACACACACACACACACACACACACACTCACACACACACACAGACAGTTGAGTCGTGCAGCAGCGTCTCATCTGCTCGTTCAGACTCGTTCACACAGACACAAACTCGTGATGTCACACCGAAAACCATCAATCACATTTATCTGCTGCCATCAGAGCGTCTGATGATCAGTCTGATAACGTGTGTGTGTGTGTGTGTGTGTGTGTGTGTGTGTGTGTGTGTGTGTGTGTCATCATCCTTCCGCAATGTGAGGAGGGGTTGCCCCGGCAACAAGGCACGACAACATCATAACAATGTCAATCAAAAGGAGCGGCAATGAGAAGTATCTGACACACACACTCACACACACACACTCACACACACACTCACACACACATACACACTCACACACACTCACACACACACACACTCACACACACACACACACACACACACACACTCACACACACTCACACACACATACACACTCACACACACACACACACACTCAGGTTTGCGTCGAGCTTCACGGGTTTAATAAAACGAACTTTCTTTTTTCCTGTGACATCACAGTACCGCACTGCCGTTAAAGTTGATTTAGTTGCTAAGTAACCGTCATTAGTTGTAAATTTGCAAAAATAAATCAGACTTAACAATCCTTCATCAGCCAATCAGGTTGCTTCAGCTGATCTTCATTTACAGGAAACTACACCTGAAAACTGCTGCAAATGAACAACTGTGCACCAAATATAATGAACGCTCACCGACCAACTAAACCAACGTAACACTCTCTTCTGTTTTCTTCTTATAATTTCTGTAAAAATAAACCGTTAAGTTCGTGTAAATCACTGAATATTTCCGTGGAGTCAGCGTGAACTGAAGGAGCTGCACAGTGAAGCCTTACTGCTCTGCTGAATGTTTCAACATATTTCTCATGAAACTCCTTCTGGTGCCTCCGTCAGTCACGTGACCTTCACCCCGCAGGCGGTAGCGGTCCCTGGAGGTCTGCCACCCTGAACAACACGTTAAAGAAGCATGATGTCATAGTGACAGCTGCTTCCTGCCGAAACAACCGCTGACAGGAGGTCACATCCTGCTGCGTCCTCAGAGAGCGCGTGGGCCGGCTCAGTTCATTATTTTCAACAGTAACAACATAAACAGAGCGGTCAGTTTGAATCCTCTCATCTGTCGTCATGGAGACGGGGCTGGACAGAGACACCAGGACTGTTTGTTCTCTGAAGGAGAGAGTTTTTACCTCACAGAGAGTCTGATGCGTCCTGAACACCTGAATATTTATTCTGGACCTTTAAAGCAAAAACTGCATTTAAAAGTCTGTGTGAAGCTTCTATTCAGCTTCATCAGTCTGAGTTAGTCACATCAAGTGGATATCTGACACATTTACAGTCTTTTTAGCATCAAATTCCCTCTTTGTGTTTCAGGCGAACACCTGAACAGACAGGAGACAAATGCAAAGTATGACCACTAGATGTCTCTGCAAAATGTAAAGAGAGAAGAAAAAGAGGAGAGGAAAATGGGTGCGTAGACAACAAGAATAATAACGATATAGACGCGTCTACAGCAGCTGATCACATCAGAGCAGCTACAGAAAAGGACTGAAATCAGTTTCTTCATGTAGTCCTGGATCCACGGTGGCCTGCGTGACTCTGATCAGGTGTTTGCAGTGATCTTGTATCTATAAAAGGTGAAACTGTGCTGAAGGCTTCGACCTGAACAAGGCTGTTTGCAGTACTGTCTATGAATTCCATCACATAATATCCATCTGAATAAAGGCCCAGTGTGAGCTCATCATGAACGATCAGCAAAATTCAGGCACACATTTATAAATGAGTTGTTCACGTTGTTTTATAATGTTCACCGTGTTGTCGGTTTAGGTATTTAGCAGTAAATGCATCAGTGTCTCACAGTATGACGTCATCGGTATGACATCATCAGGCTGACGTCATCGCTGTTGTCGCGGTCTGAAGAATATCTGCCGCTGCGAACACATAAACATCTTGACAGACAGATGCACGTTTGTTCTCGCCAATATCATAATAACCACATGTCATGCTCGACAATGGAGGGGTCAAAGGTCACGTGCATGAGCACACGTTTATATCTCTAGCTGTAGATTTAAAGATGTCTCTGTCGTTGTTGTGGCAGGAAACTGGAGCTTTATTGAAGTACTTCCTGTCAGCAGAACGTCCTGTTACACATACTGTCAGTGTTATTTGTGTTTGTGTTGCCATGACAACAGCAGCAGCTTTAAACCATGACATGTGAACCCAGTCGACAGGATCAGCTGCTCAGTCTGCAGAGAAATAACTTTATCTAAATATGACATTTATGGAAAATAAAATGCAAGTTAAAAGACTGAGGTGCTGTTAGCGCCCCCTACAGACCGCAGTGTTTATTACAGACCGCAGTGTTATTACAGGCTGCAGTGTTTATTACAGACTGCAGTGTTTATTACAGGCTGCAGTGTTTATTACAGACTGCAGTGTTTATTACAGACTGCAGTGTTTATTACAGACTGCAGTGTTATTACAGACTGCAGTGTTATTACAGACTGCAGTGTTCATTACAGACTGCAGTGTTATTACAGACTGCAGTGTTTATTACAGACTGCAGTGTTTATTACAGGCTGCAGTGTTTATTACAGACTGCAGTGTTATTACAGGCTGCAGTGTTTATTACAGACTGCAGTGTTTATTACAGGCTGCAGTGTTTATTACAGACTGCAGTGTTTATTACAGACTGCAGTGTTATTACAGGCTGCAGTGTTATTACAGACTGCAGTGTTTATTACAGACTGCAGTGTTATTACAGACTGCAGTGTTTATTACAGGCTGCAGTGTTTATTACAGGCTGCAGTGTTATTACAGACTGCAGTGTTTATTACAGACTGCAGTGTTATTACAGGCTGCAGTGTTTATTACAGACTGCAGTGTTATTACAGGCTGCAGTGTTTATTACAGGCTGCAATGTTTATTACAGACTGCAGTGTTTATTACAGACTGCAGTGTTATTACAGGCTGCAGTGTTATTACAGGCCGCAGTGTTATTACAGGCCGCAGTGTTATTACAGACTGCAGTGTTTATTACAGGCTGCAGTGTTTATTACAGGCTGCAGTGTTATTACAGACTGCAGTGTTTATTACAGCCTGCAGTGTTATTACAGACTGCAGTGTTTATTACAGACTGCAGTGTTTATTACAGACTGCAGTGTTATTACAGGCTGCAGTGTTTATTACAGACTGCAGTGTTATTACAGGCTGCAGTGTTTATTACAGGCTGCAATGTTTATTACAGGCTGCAGTGTTTATTACAGACTGCAGTGTTTATTACAGACTGCAGTGTTATTACAGGCCGCAGTGTTATTACAGGCCGCAGTGTTATTACAGACTGCAGTGTTTATTACAGACTGCAGTGTTATTACAGGCTGCAGTGTTTATTACAGGCTGCAGTGTTATTACAGACTGCAGTGTTTATTACAGACTGCAGTGTTATTACAGACTGCAGTGTTTATTACAGACTGCAGTGTTATTACAGGCTGCAGTGTTATTACAGGCCGCAGTGTTATTACAGGCCGCAGTGTTATTACAGGCCGCAGTGTTATTACAGACTGCAGTGTTTATTACAGACTGCAGTGTTATTACAGGCTGCAGTGTTTATTACAGGCTGCAGTGTTATTACAGGCCGCAGTGTTATTACAGGCCGCAGTGTTATTACAGGCCGCAGTGTTATTACAGACTGCAGTGTTTCTTACAGACTGCAGTGTTATTACAGGCTGCAGTGTTTATTACAGACTGCAGTGTTATTACAGGCTGCAGTGTTTATTACAGGCTGCAGTGTTTATTACAGACTGCAGTGTTATTACAGGCTGCAGTGTTTATTACAGGCTGCAGTGTTATTACAGACTGCAGTGTTATTACAGACTGCAGTGTTATTACAGACTGCAGTGTTTATTACAGACTGCAGTGTTATTACAGGCTGCAGTGTTTATTACAGGCTGCAGTGTTATTACAGACTGCAGTGTTTATTACAGACTGCAGTGTTATTACAGACTGCAGTGTTATTACAGGCCGCAGTGTTATTACAGACTGCAGTGTTATTACAGGCTGCAGTGTTATTACAGGCTGCAGTGTTTATGACAGACTGCAGTGTTATTACAGACTGCAGTGTTATTACAGACTGCAGTGTTATTACAGGCTGCAGTGTTATTACAGGCCGCAGTGTTATTACAGGCCGCAGTGTTATTACAGACTGCAGTGTTTATTACAGGCTGCAGTGTTTATTACAGGCTGCAGTGTTATTACAGACTGCAGTGTTTATTACAGCCTGCAGTGTTATTACAGACTGCAGTGTTTATTACAGACTGCAGTGTTTATTACAGACTGCAGTGTTATTACAGGCTGCAGTGTTTATTACAGACTGCAGTGTTATTACAGGCTGCAGTGTTTATTACAGGCTGCAATGTTTATTACAGGCTGCAGTGTTTATTACAGACTGCAGTGTTTATTACAGACTGCAGTGTTATTACAGGCCGCAGTGTTATTACAGGCCGCAGTGTTATTACAGACTGCAGTGTTTATTACAGACTGCAGTGTTATTACAGGCTGCAGTGTTTATTACAGGCTGCAGTGTTATTACAGACTGCAGTGTTTATTACAGACTGCAGTGTTATTACAGACTGCAGTGTTTATTACAGACTGCAGTGTTATTACAGGCTGCAGTGTTATTACAGGCCGCAGTGTTATTACAGGCCGCAGTGTTATTACAGGCCGCAGTGTTATTACAGACTGCAGTGTTTATTACAGACTGCAGTGTTATTACAGGCTGCAGTGTTTATTACAGGCTGCAGTGTTATGACAGGCCGCAGTGTTATTACAGGCCGCAGTGTTATTACAGGCCGCAGTGTTATTACAGACTGCAGTGTTTCTTACAGACTGCAGTGTTATTACAGGCTGCAGTGTTTATTACAGACTGCAGTGTTATTACAGGCTGCAGTGTTTATTACAGGCTGCAGTGTTTATTACAGACTGCAGTGTTATTACAGGCTGCAGTGTTTATTACAGGCTGCAGTGTTATTACAGACTGCAGTGTTATTACAGACTGCAGTGTTATTACAGACTGCAGTGTTTATTACAGACTGCAGTGTTATTACAGGCTGCAGTGTTTATTACAGGCTGCAGTGTTATTACAGACTGCAGTGTTTATTACAGACTGCAGTGTTATTACAGACTGCAGTGTTATTACAGACTGCAGTGTTTATTACAGACTGCAGTGTTTATTACAGGCTGCAGTGTTTATTACAGACTGCAGTGTTTATTACAGGCTGCAGTGTTTATTACAGGCTGCAGTGTTATTACAGACTGCAGTGTTTATTACAGACTGCAGTGTTATTACAGGCTGCAGTGTTTATTACAGGCTGCAGTGTTATTACAGGCCGCAGTGTTATTACAGGCCGCAGTGTTATTACAGGCTGCAGTGTTATTACAGGCTGCAGTGTTATTACAGACTGCAGTGTTATTACAGGCTGCAGTGTTATTACAGGCTGCAGTGTTATTACAGACTGCAGTGTTATTACAGGCTGCAGTGTTTATTACAGGCTGCAGTGTTTATTACAGGCTGCAGTGTTATTACAGGCTGCAGTGTTATTACAGGCCGCAGTGTTTATTACAGGCTGCAGTGTTATTACAGGCTGCAGTGTTTATTACAAACTGCAGTGTTATTACAGGCTGCAGTGTTTATTACAGACTGCAGTGTTATTACAGGCTGCGGTGTTTATTACAGGCTGCGGTGTTTATTACAGACTGCAGTGTTATTACAGGCTGCAGTGTTTATTACAGACTGCAGTGTTATTACAGGCTGCAGTGTTATTACAGACTGCAGTGTTTATTACAGGCTGCAGTGTTTATTACAGGCTGCAGTGTTATTACAGGCTGCAGTGTTTATTACAGGCTGCAGTGTTTATTACAAACTGCAGTGTTATTACAGGCTGCAGTGTTTATTACAGACTGCAGTGTTATTACAGGCTGCAGTGTTATTACAGGCTGCAGTGTTATTACAGGCCGCAGTGTTTATTACAGGCTGCAGTGTTATTACAGGCTGCAGTGTTTATTACAAACTGCAGTGTTATTACAGGCTGCAGTGTTTATTACAGACTGCAGCGTTATTACAGGCTGCAGTGTTATTACAGGCTGCAGTGTTTATTACAGACTGCAGTGTTATTACAGGCTGCAGTGTTTATTACAGACTGCAGTGTTATTACAGGCTGCAGTGTTTATTACAGACTGCAGTGTTATTACAGGCTGCAGTGTTTATTACAGGCTGCAATGTTTATTACAGGCTGCAGTGTTTATTACAGACTGCAGTGTTTATTACAGACTGCAGTGTTATTACAGGCCGCAGTGTTATTACAGGCCGCAGTGTTATTACAGACTGCAGTGTTTATTACAGACTGCAGTGTTATTACAGGCTGCAGTGTTTATTACAGGCTGCAGTGTTATTACAGACTGCAGTGTTTATTACAGACTGCAGTGTTATTACAGACTGCAGTGTTTATTACAGACTGCAGTGTTATTACAGGCTGCAGTGTTATTACAGGCCGCAGTGTTATTACAGGCCGCAGTGTTATTACAGGCCGCAGTGTTATTACAGACTGCAGTGTTTATTACAGACTGCAGTGTTATTACAGGCTGCAGTGTTTATTACAGGCTGCAGTGTTATTACAGGCCGCAGTGTTATTACAGGCCGCAGTGTTATTACAGGCCGCAGTGTTATTACAGACTGCAGTGTTTCTTACAGACTGCAGTGTTATTACAGGCTGCAGTGTTTATTACAGACTGCAGTGTTATTACAGGCTGCAGTGTTTATTACAGGCTGCAGTGTTTATTACAGACTGCAGTGTTATTACAGGCTGCAGTGTTTATTACAGGCTGCAGTGTTATTACAGACTGCAGTGTTATTACAGACTGCAGTGTTATTACAGACTGCAGTGTTTATTACAGACTGCAGTGTTATTACAGGCTGCAGTGTTTATTACAGGCTGCAGTGTTATTACAGACTGCAGTGTTTATTACAGACTGCAGTGTTATTACATACTGCAGTGTTATTACAGACTGCAGTGTTTATTACAGACTGCAGTGTTTATTACAGGCTGCAGTGTTTATTACAGACTGCAGTGTTTATTACAGGCTGCAGTGTTTATTACAGACTGCAGTGTTTATTACAGACTGCAGTGTTTATTACAGGCCGCAGTGTTATTACAGGCTGCAGTGTTATTACAGGCTGCAGTGTTATTACAGGCTGCAGTGTTATTACAGACTGCATTACAGGCTGCAGTGTTATTACAGGCTGCAGTGTTATTACAGACTGCAGTGTTATTACAGGCTGCAGTGTTTATTACAGGCTGCAGTGTTTATTACAGGCTGCAGTGTTATTACAGACTGCAGTGTTATTACAGGCCGCAGTGTTTATTACAGGCTGCAGTGTTATTACAGGCTGCAGTGTTTATTACAAACTGCAGTGTTATTACAGGCTGCAGTGTTTATTACAGACTGCAGTGTTATTACAGGCTGCGGTGTTTATTACAGGCTGCGGTGTTTATTACAGACTGCAGTGTTATTACAGGCTGCAGTGTTTATTACAGACTGCAGTGTTATTACAGGCTGCAGTGTTATTACAGACTGCAGTGTTTATTACAGGCTGCAGTGTTTATTACAGACTGCAGTGTTTATTACAGACTGCAGTGTTATTACAGGCTGCAGTGTTTATTACAGGCTGCAGTGTTTATTACAAACTGCAGTGTTATTACAGGCTGCAGTGTTTATTACAGACTGCAGTGTTATTACAGGCTGCAGTGTTATTACAGGCTGCAGTGTTATTACAGGCCGCAGTGTTTATTACAGGCTGCAGTGTTATTACAGGCTGCAGTGTTTATTACAAACTGCAGTGTTATTACAGGCTGCAGTGTTTATTACAGACTGCAGTGTTATTACAGGCTGCAGTGTTATTACAGGCTGCAGTGTTTATTACAGGCTGCAGTGTTATTACAGGCTGCAGTGTTTATTACAGACTGCAGTGTTATTACAGGCTGCAGTGTTATTACAGGCTGCAGTGTTTATTACAGGCTGCAGTGTTTATTACAGACTGCAGTGTTATTACAGGCTGCAGTGTTTATTACAGGCTGCAGTGTTATTACAGGCCGCAGTGTTATTACAGGCCGCAGTGTTATTACAGGCTGCAGTGTTATTACAGGCTGCAGTGTTATTACAGGCTGCAGTGTTATTACAGACTGCAGTGTTATTACAGGCTGCAGTGTTATTACAGGCTGCAGTGTTTATTACAGGCTGCAGTGTTTATTACAGACTGCAGTGTTATTACAGGCTGCAGTGTTTATTACAGACTGCAGTGTTTATTACAGACTGCAGTGTTATTACAGGCTGCAGTGTTTATTACAGACTGCAGTGTTATTACAGGCTGCAGTGTTATTACAGACTGCAGTGTTTATTACAGGCTGCAGTGTTTATTACAGACTGCAGTGTTTATTACAGACTGCAGTGTTATTACAGGCTGCGGTGTTTATTACAGGCTGCGGTGTTTATTACAGACTGCAGTGTTATTACAGGCTGCAGTGTTTATTACAGACTGCAGTGTTATTACAGGCTGCAGTGTTATTACAGACTGCAGTGTTTATTACAGGCTGCAGTGTTTATTACAGACTGCAGTGTTTATTACAGACTGCAGTGTTATTACAGGCTGCAGTGTTTATTACAGGCTGCAGTGTTTATTACAAACTGCAGTGTTATTACAGGCTGCAGTGTTTATTACAGACTGCAGTGTTATTACAGGCTGCAGTGTTATTACAGGCTGCAGTGTTATTACAGGCCGCAGTGTTTATTACAGGCTGCAGTGTTATTACAGGCTGCAGTGTTTATTACAAACTGCAGTGTTATTACAGGCTGCAGTGTTTATTACAGACTGCAGTGTTATTACAGGCTGCAGTGTTTATTACAGACTGCAGTGTTATTACAGGCTGCAGTGTTTATTACAGACTGCAGTGTTATTACAGGCTGCAGTGTTTATTACAGACTGCAGTGTTATTACAGGCTGCAGTGTTTATTACAGGCTGCAATGTTTATTACAGGCTGCAGTGTTTATTACAGACTGCAGTGTTTATTACAGACCGCAGTGTTATTACAGGCCGCAGTGTTATTACAGGCCGCAGTGTTATTACAGACTGCAGTGTTTATTACAGACTGCAGTGTTATTACAGGCTGCAGTGTTTATTACAGGCTGCAGTGTTATTACAGACTGCAGTGTTTATTACAGACTGCAGTGTTATTACAGACTGCAGTGTTTATTACAGACTGCAGTGTTATTACAGGCTGCAGTGTTATTACAGGCCGCAGTGTTATTACAGGCCGCAGTGTTATTACAGGCCGCAGTGTTATTACAGACTGCAGTGTTTATTACAGACTGCAGTGTTATTACAGGCTGCAGTGTTTATTACAGGCTGCAGTGTTATTACAGGCCGCAGTGTTATTACAGGCCGCAGTGTTATTACAGGCCGCAGTGTTATTACAGACTGCAGTGTTTCTTACAGACTGCAGTGTTATTACAGGCTGCAGTGTTTATTACAGACTGCAGTGTTATTACAGGCTGCAGTGTTTATTACAGGCTGCAGTGTTTATTACAGACTGCAGTGTTATTACAGGCTGCAGTGTTTATTACAGGCTGCAGTGTTATTACAGACTGCAGTGTTATTACAGACTGCAGTGTTATTACAGACTGCAGTGTTTATTACAGACTGCAGTGTTATTACAGGCTGCAGTGTTTATTACAGGCTGCAGTGTTATTACAGACTGCAGTGTTTATTACAGACTGCAGTGTTATTACAGACTGCAGTGTTATTACAGACTGCAGTGTTTATTACAGACTGCAGTGTTTATTACAGGCTGCAGTGTTTATTACAGACTGCAGTGTTTATTACAGGCTGCAGTGTTTATTACAGACTGCAGTG